>NC_134838.1:65520130-65831835 GCF_965363235.1 Mytilus galloprovincialis | reverse complement strand
CGCCTCACAACAATGCCAGACTTTTCGCCACAGAGCAAGGAATTACCGAGGCAGTGATGAGGTCTATGTTAAAGTAAATACCAACTCCCAACAGGTTGACCCTGATCTACATCTATCCAAGTGGGAGCAGTAGACCTCCGAACTATTCTGGATCACGAAAAAAAACCCATAAGCGCTCCGCCGCAGCTGGATCTGCACAACAATTAATTCCTTCAGTTGATCTTCCTGTTCTAAAGTCAGCACTGGCTTCTTATTTTGGAAGTATCCCGATGTCCAATCCCTTACCTTTGGACTGTCCGTCACAAATGAAATACAACGACTTGACCATAAAGTTGCTGAAACTGAGGTCTCCACTGAGTTTCTGGATACTAGAGTGGTGGTGGCTGAGGCGCATGACCTAGCAGACCAAATCCTACATCTCTCAGACCCTCCAGCTATGCCATCGCCGCTTTAATGTCCAGAAAGCTCGGTCCCGAGATCTTCGTTACCAGATTTTGTTCTGCCTCAATCGTATGAAGTTGGGGAAAATTTGATGCCACAGTTACGGTATGAGTCCCCCTTTATCTTTACCTGAACCTCCAGCTGAAAAGATTACCCCGTACTAGATGATACTCATTCCTTACAGTCAGCCTTCTAACAACTTATAACTGCTGTGAATAAAGGAAATACAGTTAGAAAAAATGAACAAACAAATGGAAAAGAACCATGACATGATGGAGAAAGTTGAAGTAGCAGTAAGGAGAGGCAACATGGTTAGGCCTAGGTCACCCGTAAGACCCTATTTTAGTACCCGTACTTATAGACGTCCAAGTTCCCATCTGAAGAGGAAGTTCATCCCAGAGAGAACTGTTTCCCCATCAAAAAAAAAAAAAAAAAAAAAGAAGTCCTGTATAAGAAGCCCCCTAAAGAAGAAGACCAATGGTAACAGAAAGGGGTAGACTATAATGCCCTCTTTATGTATTGTACATTGTTACTATTTTCCTTTTTTTATTGTAGTTATTTATATAAAGGTAATTGAAATAATATAAATACTATGGTATGATTACTGAGGTCTTCCAGTAATGTTTACCATTTTAGTACTAGCATATCTAGTACTATCATGACTGTAGTTTAAAGATCAAAATTTAAACATAAGGAATCCTTGACCTTATATTCTAATTCCTGAATGTTAATAAGATAATTAAGAGTTTTATTGGTTAAATTTTACAGGATGAGACATTTTGAAAATGTAAGTCCTGCCCCGGGTAGTTTTAAATATGTAATGTAATTAGTCAAGTGACAATCATAGTGTTGCTTGTTATTAGCAATAAACATTGTTATTAGCGATATGTTTATTGCTAATAGTTATGTATCAAATTTTTATGAGGTATAAGGAATCCTTGACTTTATACCTTAAATCCAGATTGTAGTCAGTAAATTCATGTTTGTTGGTTAATTTTTGCAGGATGAGACATTCTGAAAATGTAAGTCCTCAAATGGGTAGATTTTTGAATTGATATTGATATTGTTATATTAACGTTGATAGCGGCATTAATCTGTTGCTATATTTTTACAAGTTGTAACTTGTAATTCTCATTGTACTTTGTCAAAGTACTCTAGTTATATGTAAAGATTGGATGTTTTGAGAGAATGAGGATTTTGGTATTGACAATTAGATAAATGGACAAGTGTATTTAAGACCATATGATATTGGTATAAAAGAGGGACGAAAGATACCAAAGGGACAGTCAAACTCATAAATTCAAAACAAACTGACAACGCCATTGCTAAAATGAAAAAGACAAACAACAGCACACACGACAAAACATAGAAAACTAAAGAATAAACAACACGAACCCCACCAAAAAACTAGGGGTGATCTCAGGTGTTCCGGAAGGGTAAGCAGATTTGCTATATACAAGGACCAGCATTATACAGTAACAAAAGTGGTAGAAGCAATTATTGAAATCAGGGAAGACAGCGGGGAGTTCAATGTTGTAGATAACTCATGTCAAACCGAAGATACCTGTATACCCTTCAGAGAGCTTAAGGCAGAAATGAATATTTTGAAAGGCAGTCATCAGGCTGAACTAAACAGATTTGGAAGCTAAATTGCGCGTTTGGAGAAAAGGTTAAAAGTGAAAGAAGATGAAGTACAGTCAGCAGAAAGAAAATTAAGGAAGGGAGAAGAGGGAAGTAATAAGCAATTACAAGAAAAGGATGATTTGATAAGGAAATTAGAGAGGAAACTTAGACAATGAAGTTGAAGTGTTGAGGAGAAAACTTAGAGTAGAAGAGTATGATTCAGAGGAAGAGAAAGAAAATGAAATGGCAAGGAAAAAGCTGAAAGGATATGTGGTTAAAAAACGGTTTTAGACATTATCTTAATCTTAATTTTTATTTAAATGTCATATTCATGCATTTGTAACTGTTGTTGACAAAATTAGTTTCCGTAATCTTTACTGATTTTTTAAATCATCAATATATAGATATGGAATAAAATTAGTTTTCATTTGGAGCTTTAATTATTTAACTTTTTTTTATTGATTCTTAATTTTGAATACCAATTTTGTCTTTACTTTGTCAGATATTTTAGTGTTTTAAAGGAGGTGAAATCCTCAAACACTTTATATTGTGTGTATATATATAGATTTTATGTGATGCTTAAACACGTTAAAGGAGAAGTTCTCAGCGTCAAACCTATTCAATGATTATTTTTTTTTAATTATTATTATTATGTTCAATAAGCATACTTTCCCAATTTTTGTAAATTGAGTAATGGAATTTCGGGAACGAAATGTATTCCTCAAGGGGGTAGTGTTGTGAAACTGAAATGGTATTTGGTCAAACCTCGATCTTTAATAATGATTTCTCATGAAATATCATTCCTCCCGTATTATTTATGTTATCCCAACTTGTGAAAAGGTATTACAGACTTGGTAAAGCACATTTTAGTCTCGTTTCATTTATCAACGTTTTCAGTAGATTTTACTGTGTTGACACATTTTCCGCCAAACCGAAGTTCCATGTTTTGTGCAAGAGTTGTCGTTCTTTTCACAACAAAGAAGTTATTTCTAAATACGGGATTTAATTCCGGGTGTGGTTAGTATAATATTGTTATTATGGAATAAAACTATTTATTGCATATAATTCATGGTCATGCATATTTGCCAGTGTAATGATTGCGTATACGAGATCCGCGAAATGTAAGTAATTCCGGGAAATAGCCCGTGATAACGACATCTTGGTTGCGAACGTAAAAAACTTGGTAAGTTGAAATTTTACTGTTCCAGAGAACGGATGCTTTTCGTTCTCCTAACCTATTTATTTCATGTTTGGCTTTGTGAATTTATGTAAGAAGTAAAGTTAAGCTATTTTAGCAGTTATTTACACATCTTCAGGTATTAATTGTGTAAAAAGACGGTGAATTCCGTTTCACATTGTATTTGACGGTGGTGTTTTTGCCGTGAAACATTTTTAGTCCAACCCTGGCCTAAGTTTGGAATTGTTCATTTTATTATTGAAACGTATATTTATTGCTATTTGTTATTCTTGTCTAAAAACTGACTTTATGCAGGTTCTTTGACTTGGTTTAAATTGTGTGAATTATATATTGACTTTGAAGAATTTAATATTTTATTCAGAACTCTTTGTTAATTTGCAGCATCGTCTACTATTCCGCTCGGTAGTTACATTTTTACAACAATAGGTAAGGAAAATACAGATACCATACAAACAAAGGAAAACCAATTTGTTTTCTATTTTCGCCTAAGGTTCTGGAAATTTCTGTTAAAATCAATTTCAATGGAAAGACATGTTCTGATTAAGACTTCAGTTTTAAATTAAAGTTTTGTACAGATACTATTGATTTGAATGAAGAATTGCGGGGGGCGTAAGATGGGTCTTGATCCTGACATCCTGGGCTTAAAAACACGAAATCCCGAGGTCCCGAATTTAAATAAATTTAAATCTCACATTCGAAAAAAGAATTCCCGGATCCCGAAAGGGTCAATCCCGAAATCCCAGTTAAGATTAAATATTTTGTGTCAAATCAGTACTTCAAACACAAAAAAAAAAAAAACACAAAAAAAGTGTCATTAGGAGAAGAAGGGGGGATATTTGTATTAATGTAAAAAAGTTTGCTCATAATTATTTGTCAAGATGACAATAGGTTAATATTAAACTCAACCATGTTGTGTTCAAATTTTAATAAGAATTAGACTAGTTAAATGAGTCAAGAATAATGTGTATTTGAATTCATAATTGTTTGAACGTGTGTATCAGGAAGGAACTGCTTACCTTTGCTTGCTAACTGTATTGATTTCAATTCTTATGATATACATTTTCTCTTTATGAACTACAAATAAAATTTAAATAGTAATGTTCGAGTGATTGAAGATAAGCATATGATGAGCAATAATGAGAGGATAATTTATTAGATGAATTTTTATGAAGGATGAAATATTGTGTGAAATTGATAGCTATTTATTTATTTATTGAATCTGTTATTGTTATTCATATTTTTACTAAGGTATGAATAGGTAAACACATGTTTGAAGCATTAGTTCAGAGCTTAAATTGACAAATAAAATGATTTTGTTGAATTTGTGAGGACACGAAATTTCAAAAGGGGGGATAAAATGTAGCAAGGTACCCTCTTCTTTTGTTTTTGTAAACATAATTGGCTTTATAAATATCTTATAATTGTTTATATATGAGATTCTGTTATGTTTCTGAAGTTTTCATTGTTGATTTTTTTTAATTATATTTTGAACATGTTTAACAATTTCTATTTATAACTAGGGGTTCTCACATATTGGGCTTTTAAGAATTTCTGAGTATAGTAACTGTGTATAACTATGGTAGTATAACTATATATGTTTTTTTTTAGAATATGGATATAGATTTTACCTGAAATATGATTTTCAGGCCGTCTATATATTTTGAGATTTTCCCTCATTGTAAAATTTGCAGAAGACGTTTATTCACACGGACTTAAGTAATAATTGAGCTATGTCAGTTAAACTTACTTGCACACACATTTTCCTGATGTCGAATTGACTTTAGATGTAAATTACGGCTTGCAGTCCGCCATTGTTAACCACTACTGTCTGCCATCCGATTGGCAGGGAAAACTAAATTTCTTATTTTCATTCTTTTATTACATTACTTTGTACAATATATCACTTTTATGTACCTCCAAGAAAAAATATGTGAAACTTATTTTAAGATATGTGTTAGATGAGGAAACCTATTTTAATGTGTTATTTCTTAATTAGAAGTTTTTTTTTACCAGAACTACTGTTTCCCAAATTACAATCTGTAGAACAGTCAACAGGATCAATGGAGGTTGAAACATCTGTATGTACCACACACAATTATTTTTGTCCTACTTGTGATAATGTAATAAAGAATCAGAAAATGTCTCTAACTACGGTGAAAGAAGTGTTAGGTGTGATAAATGCGAATTGTGGTATCATTTTCTTTGTATCAGGTTCAAAAATTCTGATTCAAAGAAAAAGACATGGATTTGTCCTAACTGAATCTCTAAAGACTAAGTTATTAAGCCAAAATGAAAGACAAATATACCAAAAAATGACCAAAGCACCATTATACAATGATGAGATGTATGAATACTGAGCCACGTCAAAAGTATATCCCTAAAAATGCACTAAAAAGCAAGGGTTAAAAATATATACAAAGACCCCCCCCCCCAAAAAAAAAAAGAAAGAAAAAAGAACACACTACTACGCAATTAAGATGATACACAAGGCCACTACCTAGAATCCATTTGTCAAGTCCATCATAAAATTGAGAATGGAAAATTTGTCAAAGAGACGACAACCCGACCATAGAATGTATTGTTAGTGCAGTTGATAGGTTAAATTTATCAACAAGGGAACGTTATTTTTCAAGTATGTTGCATTGACTTTCGTTTTCTGTTGTTTCGTTGTTTTCCTCGGTTTTAGTTTGTAACCCGGATTTGATTTCTCTCAATCGATTTATGACTTTCCAACAGCGGTATAATACTGTTGCCTTTACTATTTATTTACGTCAACAAGACTAGATGACGACAAGAGCGTGACGGGCAACTTTTTAAGTTCAAAATCCGTTCTGAAATACATAGTAACTACCAAAAAATGCCAGCAAATATCAAGTGAAGGTGAGACACACGTTTCATATTATAGCGATACGTATATTGCTCAAATTAATGGAGAGTAAAACAACACAAGTGAATGTACCAACGAAATATAAAAAAAATCTTGGCTTCTCACGTGGAGGAAGTTGGTAAAACCCTTGAAAAATATGCACCTGCAATGCTTGCATACTTGAAAAAAAAACCACTATTGAAGATATAAATGTCAAGTATTAGCCGCTGTACATTTACTAAGTAACTAACGTCACCTATTGTTTACGTAAAGTTGCCTTGTGTGCAACGTCTCATAACTTGAATACAATTTTATATGAACACAACGCCTTTCATTACTAACCCTAAAGCGAAGTACTAACCGCAAGAAACAAGATACACGATAATAAAAGCCCAAAAGATATTCAAAATAAAGCTGTAATCTACGACATGGGATGGCAGAAAGAGGACGAGCACACGAAGTCGAACAGTTACAACATGAACACTGGACATTACTATAATTGCCTTACAAGAAATGATTTTGTTTAAAAACAATCAGTTGTAAACAAATCTTTTATGAAGCACCCTATATCACACATGCTTTTATTTGTTATGTACTGTTCTCCAGATTGACTTTTTGCCCTGATGTTGTTGTTTTAAGTTGTTTTTTTTTTTGGTTTTCACAGCCTACAATTCGTATTGGTCTTGTTTGAATTAGTGAAGTAAAAAGAGAAACAATTTAAAATATAAAAATAATGCAACATTCACATATTAATGATAAAAAACCCAAACATTTAATACATGTTACATTTTACACAAGCACTTTATCAAAATAAAGACAAACAACAGCCAATAGGATACATATTTAGATCAATACCCCTGCATGCCTTTGGGGATAACAGTCAATGTGCAAAAATAGTCCAAACCGAACAACGTACATGCACAATAGTCTCCAAACGGGAAAGCCATAATCAGAAGACCTACTACAAAAGAATCTGGCTTCCTTGTTTCAAGTTGTTTGATATCTATGCAAATAATGCACAGTTAATGGAGACAGGTAATTCGCAGTTTTAATTAAAATCATTTTTAACCGGATTTTTGTGACAAAAATGTCGGTTATTGATTTGGGGATGTACGGCGGGCGGGCTGTCGGTCGGGCGGCAATCAAATGTTGTCCGTGCATTAACTCATGAACCGTTCTACCAAAGCTTTTAAAATTTTAATATGTTATTCCTGACAACTATACGAAGGTCAAGTTCAATAATGGCGATTTTGACTTTTACCGTTCAGGAGTAATTGTTCTTGAAAGATTGAAAAATGGAGTTGTCCGTGCATTTACGCATGAACTGTTCTACCAAAGCTTCCCAAATTTTAATATGTTGTTACTAATGAAAGAATGTAGGTCAAGTTCAATAATGAGGAATTTGACTTTTACCGTTCAGGAGTTATGGTTCTTGAAAGATTGAAAAATGGAGTTTCCAGTCGTGTCCGTGCATTTATGCATTAACTGTTCTACCAAAGCTTCCGAAATTTTAATATGCTGTTACTGATGACAAAATGGAGGTCAAGTTCAATAATGACGATTTTGACTTTTACCGTTCAGGAGTTCTTGAAAGATTGAAAAATGGTTTTTCCCGTCGTGTCCGTGCATTTTCTCATGAACCATTCAACCAAAGCTTTTGAAATTTTAATATGTTGTTACTGATGACAAAATAGAGGTCAAGTTCAATAATGACGATTTTGACTTTTACCGTTCAGGAGTTATGGTTCTTGAAAGATCGTAAAATCGCGTTTCCATTCAGGTTGTTGCATTTACTCATGAACCATTCAATCTAAGCTTTTCAAATTTTAATATGTTGATACTGATGACAAAATGGAGGTCAAATTTGATATTGACGATTTTCACTTTCACCATTCATCAGTAATGGTTCTTGTGATATTGCCAGGACACAAATAAATGTTAATAAATCCGGTTTGCTGTCGTTGTGACGGCCTCTTGTTTTTTATTCTACAACAATATCGCCACATACACATCCAGTAATGTTAAAAACATGTTGCCTAATAACACAAGCACTACAGGTTATTTCAACTTGACATGTTATTGTCTGTTTATCAGGACATAAATAAAGGCAAAAGTAGTATACCGATGGTCAAACTCATAAATCCATGGACAAAAAACAAAATCGGAGTAACAAACTAAAACTGAGGGAGACGCATTAAATATAAGAGGAGAACAACGACACAACACTACAATGTAACACACACAGACCAAGCAACAGACTAAATCCCATACATACATACAGGAGGTAGAGACCCGGCAGAGATTTTACATATGGAGAAGCTATCATGTTTTACAACAATAATGATGTAGCAAAGAATGTAGTTTGACTTGACAATTTTTTTGCAGAACAAATGAGTGCAAGTTGATTTTCTTGTGTCATAATTTTGGATGTCCTTAAAAAGTTCATTAAAAGATCATATGTGTTGCGATAACCGTGTTCACAAATGTTCCGGTAAGGGCAGATATGTAAAAAAAATACTGTTAGATGTGAAAGTACTGTTAAAACTTTGGCTTCATGTACATAACAACGTTACAGTTATTAGAAACACAACAGCTTAACCCATTGTATGCCAGAGAGCCAATTTTTGTTGGTGTCTTTGCAAGAAGCAGGACCTTCTTACACTTCCGAAGCACCTGAGGTCGCCCCAGGTTTTTGTGTCCGTTTTTCCTATTTGTTTTGAAGACGCAATGTTGAATGACCTTGAATGTGTGTTTCATCTGTTACCGTGTTTTTTTTATCTATAGATAGTTATTTGTCGGGTTTTTGATATAACTTGGCATGGCACGATTTTTACGTAAAGTTCCTGTCAAACAATGTCCCTTTCCGCAGCAGTTCCTTTTCTAAATCAAGTGACGTAAAAAAGCTGTCCGTTACAACGTGATATGTGGCACCATTAAAGTCCACAATAACAAGTTCCGCTACAATTCGCAAAAAAAAACTACCGTTAAAAAAATGTTCTTTGGAGAAATTATCAATATTGATTAAGAGACCACAGCAGTATACCGCTGTTCGAAACTCATAAATCGATAGAAAAAACACAAATCCGGGTTACAAACCAAAACTGAGGGGAACACATCACATATAAGAGAACAACGACATAACAGAAAGCACAACAAAATGTAACACACACAGAAACGAACTACATGTAAGCATTAGACAAAATCCGACGAGAATAACAAATATAACATCAAAACTAAATACATTACTTAGGATAGAAAACTACCGTGACACGTCTTATAGCAATTCACACTCAAATATATGCGGAGACAAACGACACATCAAGAAACACAACGTTAAAATGTAACACACACAGAAACGACATATAACATAACAATTGCCATTATCCTGACTTAGAACATGACATTTTTTTTTAAATGGTGGGTTAAACATTGGCAATGTTAAATATAACATTTAAACGACAACAAAACATTACAGGACTACAATACAAATAAATAGAACATATAGGACAGGGAAACACACGATTAATAGCTAATAAAAGCCACCAGGTTTAAATTTTGATACGCCAAAAGTGCGTTTAGTCCACACAAGACTCACCAGTGACGCTTAGATGAAACTAGATGTGTCAAAGCGACACGAATGGCCCCGTCTCTGAAAGTTGAAAATCATCAATTTCAATAACATGAATAATACATGTGGACACAAACATGATGGTAGTCTCACATATCAAGAATCAGCTGAAAATTAGGCGTTTAGAAAAAAATCCTTTCAAATGTGATTTTCAACAATTTTCAAAGTTGTAAACCAATTTTGGCAAAATTAGCGCAACGAAATGAAAGTTCAACTTGATTAGTTACTTATCATGGTTAGCTAACATACCAAAAATTAGCCCAATATCTGAAACAATTTAATAGAAAAAAGTCAGTATAACTGATTTTTCAACAATTTATCAAAGTCCGTAATTTCGGCAAAAATTAGCAGACCGAAACGAAACTTTAACTTGATCTGTAACTCATCATGGTTAACTCACATACCAAAAACGAGCCAAATATCTGAAGGCGTTAAAAACTCTGTGTAACTATGATTTTCAACAATTTATTAAAGTCCAAAGCCTAAAAATTGGTGGAATCGAACTTGATCTGTAACTCATCGTGGTTAACTAAAATACCAAAAAAACAGCCCAATATCTGAAGGCGTTTAGAAAAAAAAAAAACTCCGTATAATGGTTTGTTGCGGAATGACGGACAAGGGTAAAACTATATATGGCACCGACAACTTCGATGCGGGGCCATTAAAAGATCGAAAGCCAAAACAAGCACAAAGTTGAAAAGTACCGAGGACCACTTCAAAAAATTGGTGCCCAATACGGCTAGGTTTACTGCTTGGGATAAGAACATCCTTATTATTTAGAATAATTTATACTTAAAAATGTTCAAAACTGTTCCACTAGTCAGAAAATGTAAAATGCCGCCTAATCTATTACATTTGAACGGCATTGATTCGGAAAGCAGCTTGAAATTTGTTGTAGACTTTAGCGGTGTTGTGGAGTTTAGATGAATTATGGACTTTAACGGTGCCACAGTGGTTGTATTTATTTTAAAAAATCGCACGAGTCTAAAATTGAATTTACTACGTAACTTCCCTGTAACATTCCGGCATGGGTCATAACGCTTTCCTTTATACACATTAAGATGAACAATGTATCCTGTTATTTCTTCAGCAGCACCCATTATTTAACACCGAATTTCGCTGCCTTTGAGGGTATATATTGAATCGTTATTGACCTGCCCCGTATTCATATCAAACTTTAGTTTACGCTTAAGCATTTATTTGGTGTTTAAAATTGTTTAGAAGTCCAACCTTTCGGCAAAGTTCTGTTGCCTTTTATCTATTTGTGGTGGGCCGATTCTAAATCATGGACGTTCGTTCGGCACATTTTCATCTTCTCTACTCTCCGTTATTATGTGATCACTTGAACTAAATCAACATCTCAACCCGTTTCAATTTTAATATCGGAAACTTCAGAAATATCTTACATTTTGGAAGCGCAATGACAATAGTTCCAAAATGACGTATTTTTTTTCATTGTGACGTCACTTACATGCAGAACAAGAATGTGTCCTCAGTACACGAATGCCCCATCCGCATTATCATTTTCTATGTTCAGTCCGGGCTATCTTGGGACTACGCGCAGCTGTTAGTGTAACCACTAAAAGACCCGACAGGGCTCGGAACCAAAGTAAGTATCCCGACCGGAAGTATAATATAATAGTAAGAACGTCAACCACTACACTCTCCCTTTTCTTAAGACCTAATGGGCAACAGCCAATACACATTAGTTCCCAAGAAAGTACAATATATAATTTAAAAACATGCACTCAACAATTATAACAATTTAAAACTAGTAATTAATGTTCATCAATAAAAGAAAATTCAATGTTCTATCTCTTTATACACATTTCATCATTATCCAACGTGTATAACCGGTAAGTATAATCAAATACAGTAATTATTGTCACATTTGAAATAAAACAGTTCATCATTAATATAAGACACACGGAACGAACATGATGGATAACAGGATGCAGAATTATCAATGTACGGTGATGGAATTTACACAAAATTTTGACGAAATGAAATTAATATTGAAAACAACACGTTATTAATTTCTGGCGTCCGAAGCGCTTTTCTGGATTTACCTTCATCAGGAAAATGTTCGAATTTTGAAAGTTTAGAAATTTCAAAGCTGAATTTAAATTGACGACTATGATTCAATCTCGGCCGGCAACAAGTTTTCCCTCCATTTAACTTCATATAGTTGTCTCTTAAGTTCCCTATTTTCTGATTCTAGCTTTCCTTTTCCTTATGTAGGGACGGTCCTTCCTTCCTGAGTTTTTCGAGCTTACCCTTAACTGCCTCCCTCTGTTTGCCTATTTTTTCCATGAGGTCGCACAACGTGCGAATATGCTCCGATATCTCCTCAATTGTGTCTGGTATAGGGGAAATATAAACTTCCTTTACATCCATGCCACAGGTTTGAGAACAGGTGTCCACCGAAGTGATGAGAGGTTCAAAGATGGGTAGATGGCTTTCACTGGAAGGTCTATTTCGATAGTCCTCTATACTAACTCTGGTTTTGGTGGAAATAAGTGGAGACGATGAAGGTTTAGGTGCAGTAGTGGAACTATCATGAGATGTGACTGGCAGACAGGCAGGAATATGAACGTTGAATTGGATATCATCATCTAGGTTACAAATCAAATCAAATCAAATATTTTCTTGTCATATAAACTTTACAGTTTGTGACCAACATATATTAACGAAATAAACATACATACAGGCTGAGGTTAGTACTTAAGAAATTAGCTATCAAAAATTAGAAAGTCATATAAAACAATTGGACTGTATAATAAATCATTCCTTGTATTCCAGTAATCCCCAAACAATATCCTTAACCATGTAGACAGCATACTCATGGTGAACCAATAAGGTCATAAAACTACATACGCAAAAAAGACTAACCAATAGTCCATACCAATCCTTGTGCCATTCACTAGCACATATGGTATTTCCAAATTTGCCTGTATGTACCACCGAAAGCAGCTCCCCACAGTTAAAATACTGAGCGACTTTCTTCTATTTAGCAATAATCCAGCACAACTCGTACAAGACAACCCTATTCCAGCAGTATGACAAAAATGTCTTTTTAATCCAAATCCTCGCTATATCCACAATTTCTTTATTTACCGCTAAAGCCGCATTACTTAGCAACTGAAAAGCTAAAAACTAAAAACTTGAGAACTTCAAAAATAAAAAAAGACGGGTCACTTTGTTTTCTTGTCTATTTGTTTTCGTTGACTGTCCCTTTGGTATCTTTAGTCCCTCTTTTATCTATTTGGGGAAATTGGTTAACTTTAGTATTACTTATAGTTTCGTAACTCTTTCTTCCGAGACCGGCCATGTAATTATTTTTGTCGGGACTTCCTGCATGTGCCCGACATCCAATCCGGCCGGGCTAGTTTTTCCCTAGGAACTATAAGTATGACGCCACTCACCGGGTTCGGGGCAGTCTACGAGAGGCCGGACTTGAAATGAGCAGACGCTCATACTTTGGCTCGTCCATTTCAGGCAACATGTAGACTAGCTACCACCGTACTTTTGTATCTTTTTAAATGTCATTATTGTATGACTTGTATATTTCAACCATGTATTTATTTAAATAAACATTCTGTTTATATCGTAGTTTGTCCAATATCCCAGAACTTCGGTTAGACAACGGGAAGACAGCGAAACAAGAAGGAAACTGCACTCCCGTTCCAAATGAAAGATGATGGAAAAATAATACAATGACGGGATGTATACGTACAGAGCCTCGTAACATAAAAAGTAACGGGATGTTGAAGTGCAGAGCCATCATCATAAACAGCAGAGTAAATTTTTAAACACATAATAAAGTATACTATAATACGTTATTAAGATGATGTACAGCGCCAGTACCCGACTGCGCCTCTAGCTTTCAGTTTTTTTTTAAATAACGAAAAATGCTTATACATTTAGTACTTTGAAAAATACTCGGACGAAATTCTCTCTTTCCGATTGAAAGTTGTGTTTTTTTTTTGCCGAGAGGTATTGAAATGAGCTGATTACAACACACCTAGATCTCCTGCAGGGATATCATTCCCCAGAAGTGACCAATGCCAAAAGACAGGAAATGTGGCTAGTCATCACCAGCAAGGTTAATGCATATGGGTATGCCTCAGGACAGAGACACCTTAGTCTAGGGGCGCAACAAAAGTTTACCAATGTGCAGAGGGAAAGGTCACATACTGCTGGTGGTCCTCCTAGCCAGCCTTCCAAGGCAGAGGAGAACACCATAAACTGCATGAGGGACACTGTCAGTCAGAAGTGTGTTTGTTATTTTGTTTTGCTAACCAGTTTCTGTCATATACCGTAAATCGGGTTATTTTCGCGATTTTCATTGAAAAAGGTATACGAGATGTTTTGGCAGATTATTTTTTTTATGCAATTTTTAATTGGCGAAAATAACCCGCTATACGGTATATATCAAATATTAAGTATTTTATAAAATGAAACGCTTACTTTACTATATAACTCCATATTGTTTATATGAATGAATGAATAAATAATTTATTAAAGTGCAACCTGAATAAATATAAAATAATATACCAGATTTATGCTAATTTATATTTTCAACCAGCCATATAGCTAGGCTTACAAACATGCACTGTCATTTTAGATTATAAGCAAACATGTACAGCTACATTAATAATTGGCTTGTCATTGCGTTTTTTTGTGCTTTGACTATTTGTCAAAGGTATATAGTCTATGAGTTGTTCTGCTGACACATAATGTTATCACTATAATTAAATGTAAATATGCATTGAAGATTGTACTGTAACCTATAATTGCTTACTTTTACTTCTTTGTGTTGTAAAAGGCGATTTGTCTCATTGGCACTCATATCACATTTTCTTATTTATAAATCACATTGTTACTTTCAATATTTAGAAAAATTCACACTCAACTTCTATAAAGTGATTATTAACATTTTAGAGTACTAAATAAAAAGAGGACACACTTAATTAAAAATAACATTGATATGGGTAAAAAGTGTGGTTAGACGACGTAGTGAATAATGTATCACAGGTTCCCTTATTTTGCCTCATCGTTCTTTTATTTAGCGCATACGCAGTTTAACACGAAACAGAAAATTTGAAAAAAAGTAAAATCACAAAAATACTGAACTCAGAGGAAAATCAAATCGGAAAGTCCCGAATCACATGGCAAAATCAAAAGACATCAAAAACGAATGGACAACAGCTGTCATACTCTTGACGTGGTACAGGGTTTTCTGGCATTTTGAAATGTAGAAAATGGTGGATTAAACCTGGTTTTATAGCGCTAAACCTCTCACTTTGAACGACAGTCTCATTAAATTCCGTTATATTTACAATGATACGTGAACTAAACAGACATGATAAATAAAAATAGTCAAAATATGGGTTCAGCAGTCATCATCGTGTTACAATTTTCAAAGGAAATACATTGTTTCGCGTGTCTGACGTCAGAAAATTTTATACGTCACACATTTATTTTTGTCGTTCAATGTTTATACAAACAATTTAAAATTTCACATGGGCAATGCTATCATACAGGGATAACAAATCAAAAGTATGTAAGAATTAATTTCAGAAATAGACTAACCGAGATTTAAAATAGTCCAAAAGTTCTATAGAATTTATAAGAATTTACAAATGGTTCATTCCACTACGCGATTGAATAATTTTGACGTTTGTGGTTCAACGTATTTTCTAATTTCTAATTTAAATATATTATAGAACAATGACATACTGACAGGATCTTTTAAAGAACAGACTCACGTTATAAGATCCAAAGAAACACAAAAAGTCGCATATACAAAACACATCTGCTAAAATGAAAGATAATACAAACACATTGACGGGATGTTTAAATGTTTAAGTACCGAGCCACTTTAAACTGAAACCACATAAAGCAATCCAACAGTAAAAGTAAAATTAATAATAGAACAAAGACAAATGGAAGAACACTATAACACGTTGTTTAGATGATAAACACCATCAGGAACTGGCATGGAGGCTAAAGAAGAATATCAAAGAAAGCAGACGGAGACAATATTTTTAAAACTAAACAAGAAAAAGGCGATAGATCCTAACTGGTGATGTTTGTCTAGTTGTAAGAGCAGAAGGAGGTAGCTCTGATGAACTTTGGTTAAGCGAGAACATCATACATATAAAATACGTAACGAAATTATCAAAACGATACTGAATATGGATATAATAATTTTACATTTAATCGGAATAGTTATCAAAGGTACCAGGATTATAATTTAGTACGCCAGACGCGCGTTTCGTCTACATAAGACTCATCAGTGACGCTCATATCAAAATATTTATAAAGCCAAACTAAAATTCGTTTGCATGGACGACCATTTGATATAAGAAATTATAAATCCCCCTCACCCCCAAACAAAAATAAAAATATGGATATTTGTTGAACTTTTAAACGGGATCTCGGGGGCAAAATGTTGTCCAGACCCATTAAAAATGAATTAACAAAATACCCTTCTTTTTTTTAAGTCTGCCGCTGGATACTGTTACATCGTTTGAAAGCCAAAGACAAATATCAAATCAAAATCTCTCAGAATGACAAAAAAAATAATAGTGGAAAATTTATGTCTTGCATGAATTTTCTACGTCGAAGGACCATAACTGCAAAAAATCATCAGACCGGAAATTAATTCGCACTTGATTTGTTATTTATCAATGTGCCTATTTAAGTGAATTGCATGGTCAAACTATATGGCAAATATGAAGTCAATATATGTTCTTGCTTGACCAAAAAAAAAATTGGGAAAATTTGACCTTCGAGTTTTTAGCTCACCTGACCTGGCGTCCGTCTTCCGTCGTCGTTAACTTCTACAAAAGTCTTCTCCTCTGAAACTACTGGGCCAAATTTAACCAAACTTGGCCACATTCATCATTGTGGTAAAAAATGTGTCCGATAACCCGGCCAACCAACCAAGATGGCCGCCGAGGCTAAAAATAGAATACAGGGGTAAAATGTAGATTTTGGCTTTAATCTCTGAAACCAAAGTATTTAGAGCAAATCCGACATGGGGTAAAATTGTTTATTAGGTTAAGATTTATCTGTTGTGAAATTAACAGATAAATGGGACCTCCCGTTATTGGGTTGCTGCCCCTGAGTTGGTAATTTTGAGGAAAATTTGACGTTTTTTGTTATGATCTTGAATTATAATAGATGACAAAATGGTTAATTTACCCCTTAAGGAGTTATTGTCCTTTTATAGTCAATTTTTAACCATATATTCATATTTCACCACAGGTGTGTACTCAGAGCATTTGGGGAACGTCATGCTAGAATAAATAACTTACTTACTTAGTTATTGTCAGTCATTTAATTTCAGTTTTTGATATCAGATAGCACAATTATACTTAAGTGCCAGTCTTTGTAAGAATCAGGCAATTTAGGTAAAAATTAAAACATGATTAGAAAAAACCCACCGAGCTAATCATGCTATTTAATACTAACCATCATCCCGAGTTAAAAAATAATTGGTCTTTTGTTTGTGTGTGTCTGGTAATATCAAATAACTTGGTTAGACAATTGGTTAGAATGATAGCAAATTACAGAGTCATCTCCCCTTTTTTGTTAGTTTCTAGTGCATTTCAACCAAATTTTATCTTCTATTACCAGAACAGAAAATGGAAATGAATGATATTTTTGTGCATAACAACATATTATGAACTGAAATCAATGTCAAATAGGGTGGGTTTTTTTTATCATGTTTTCACCACTGCCTGATTCTGAGGCAGACTGGCACTTAATCAAAGAAAACTCATGAACATGTCAGTATTTGTGTACTTATTTTTTCAGTTTCATTAGAAAGAATCTCTCCTACATGCACAAGAACAGGTCCTATTCCTCTAATGTCCCATCATTTCTGATAGACAGACCTAGACAGTTTGTAACACACTCTCGATAGAATGCCACCAGTGTGTTAAAAATTCCACCTGGCAGTATAACAGTTTTAGAGGATGGCTTCAGTGTTAGAATCCCGGAGTCTGACAATCGGTACACTATGCTAATCAAATATCGTTCCTATTTAGACTGGAAAATGAATCACTGGCCTTGCAAACACTTGCTGCCCTTATTCGCACAATACCCTGCCTATGGATGGGATTTCATGCCATCAGTGTACAAAAACCAACCATGATTTAATCTTGATAGTGCTTTAACAGAAAAAACAGTCTTCCCAATCTGTGGTAACATTATTGAAGAATGCATTTACTCAGAAACAGAAGAACATATTGAAATTCCCAGGAATGTCAAACAGAATTGACAGATATTATAAAGAAAAAATGCATCGTTGCCATTTGAGACATAACGAATGCAGTGTAAAGTGTTTCAGTAGAAACTCTGCACAATTCTCACAAAATGCTGCTAAATGTTGATTTCTTTTTACAAGAGAAAATTCCAAAGCTTTCTGGACTTCATATAAGAAAAAAAATCCTGGACAAGAACGCAAAGTGAGGAGAAAAATGTACCAACAAAATAGGGAGAAACCAAAAGAGGAGTAACCAAAAAAGGAGTATCACAAGATGAAAGTCAAAGTATGGAATGTGGCTTCCATTATCGGAGTGAAGAATTTGAGTCTTCTAACATGCCTTATTTGATTGACACTGAAAACTTGGAGGAGTATGGAAAGGGTAAGTTAAAAATATCAAATTAAAGTGGTTATATTTTCAGTGTTGAAGTTGAATTCTGCAGGACATGTTTAATAAGACGAATTGAACAAGTTAACTGTATTTTAACCGGTATCTTATTTATGATACAATTTTATTATAGTGAATGCTATGAACTATAATTTTCTGTATGCTTCATATCTTGACTGTCCCTTTGGTATCTTTCGTCCCTCCTTTGTATGCAGTTTCCTTATGTTACAGCGTTTCCGTCTGATATATGTTAATTGTCCTTACCTCATGTTCATGGTAAATGAGTGATTTCCAGTTGCTTTGTTTGTGCCTGGGGTTTAAAAAATTGTAAGGTTTATAAACGCAGCAGAAAAAGTCCCACATGCGATAATTTAGTATAAGCTTTTTGTTTACATTGTGTGTCAAATAGTTATCAAAGGTACCAGAAGTAGTGATCAGCATGATAGTTTACTAAACTATTTTGTCAAGGAACATAAAATATTAAAAATATCTACCTGACATGCGACATAAAGAAGGGTAGGTTGTGAGTTAATATGTTGACTGATTTTTCATTCTTACAGATGCATTTGTCCAGTTATGAACATATCATTGGAGCAGTAAACGAAGGAGGTAACCACTGAGTATTACTGGTAAGGAATATAATATTGTTATCCTTTTTCGATATATAGACATTTGTACTGATTATCAAGTATGTGGGTGCAGCTACAGAACCACAAAAGGCATTACTATTTTTGTTCATTTCATCCACAATCAAGCTACATAGATTTTAGATATCATAAAAGAGGGACGAACGATACCAGAGGGACAGTCAAACTCATAAGGTGCATGAACAGTAATCCAACAAATTGGCAAAATTTATTTGGTAATAACAGTTCACTTCATCTGGATTTGAAGTAATACTAGTATTTATTTTAACATGAAACATAAGTAACATTATATATCTTAATTCAAGAGATTACACCTTGGATTATTCCAGTATAAATTGATTACTGTAAAAAGCATTCATATTGAAGAGGGAAGAATCACCAAAAAGGCAGTTTGGGAGATAATCGCTATCACGTTCAATGCCACTAGCGGTAAAGAGTCTGAGACTTGCATGCAATTGAAATCCAGGTGGCGGAAGCTTGAGTCTAAATAGAAGAAAAGAATATGAACAGTCGAGAGGGCACTCATTATTTTAAGTAAATGGAGGGAAAGGAAGAAGCTGGACAACCCCAACATCCGTCCATTTTCGCCATATATTTGAGTGTTGATATAAAGAAATTGAAGAGTTTGAGAGGGAAATAACCCATAAAAAGAAAATCTACCGAATTAGCAGAAATCATTGGTGAAATCAAAAGTGACAGCGAAGACAGGCATGAAAGGTTCGAAAGTATGGTGAAAGAGAGGCATCAAAGGTTCGAAAGTATGGTGAAAGACAGGCATGAAAGGTTCGAAAGTATGGCGAAAGAAGTTAATAAAAAGAGGCTAGTTGAGGCAGACATTTTGATTCACGTTAATTTCGGACAAATTTCCAAATTTTCTTCATTACTTGAACTAACTTAAAAGTTTATAGTTATTATATATAGAAAGGTAAAGACTATTTCTTTTTAGTTTTTAAAGTAAAACCTTATTTTAGGGGATTTTTAGGAGCAGGGCTCTGAAGATTTTGATATTTTGTTCTCATCAGTCATGTTAAGGTATATAGTTAAATTTTAAAAAGCTGTAGCAAATACTTTCAAACCTTTTTAGTTAATTTTACGAATTTTGCAGGCAATGCTTCAGTTGTAATAACAGTTAATCTGTTAAATAGTTATTTATTTGATGTTTGTATTCTAAACACACTACTTTAAATAGGAATAAATAGGTAATATTTCAAATTAGGGATTGGGGGAGGTTTGGAAATCATATTTAAATTCGATACAGTTAGAAGGGATCTAACTGATATCTTAATAGTTCTTAAAGGTACCAGGATTATAATTTAGTACGCCAAACGCGCGTTGCGTCTACATAAGACTCACAAGTGACGCTCATATCAAAATATTTATAAAGCCAAACAAGTTCAAAGTAGAAGAGCATTGAGGGTCGAAATTTTCCAAAAAGTTGTGCCAAATACGGCTACGGTAATCTTTGACTGGAATAAGAAAATCCTTAGTTTTTCGAAAAATTCAAAGTTTTGTAAACAAGAAATATTGAAAAAATTACCACATTAATGATATTCATGTCAACACCGAAATGTTCACTACTGGGCTGGTGATATCCTTGGGGACGAACAAATTTTAAAATGGGTACTGTTTCAGTAAGGACCTGACAGTTGCCTTGATTTTTATGGAATACTGTATAAGGAAGGACCTGACAGTATTTCTTTAAACAACATTTTAATCTATATCAGGAAGAGCCTGACAGTTATTTAAACATATTTTGAACTGATAAGGAATCAGTCTTCTAAACTTGCTCATCTTCATCAGAAAAGGTTTCTGATTAACTTCTGTTGAAATCATTAAACTTTATATTTATAGAAATGTGTTAGTTAGCTAAGTAAATTATATATATATAGCAAGACTCAAACATGTAAAATGTTGCATAAATATTAGTACATGTCTTTATATAGTACTACAAAAAGTATATTTGGGACTAGATGACAACCTTCTATTTTCCATGAATTTAAATACAATTAATAATGCATTTCGTGTACCTTATTTAAAATTGACGTATTTTCAAAAGATAAAAGTTCCTACATTTTTATTTGGAGCTCTGAGACTGGTTTAGAAAGATGCCTGAAATTTTAGTATTATACAATTGCTGTATACATACATTGTATTGTGAAATACACGTTTCATGTGGAGCCCTAATAGTATATGTGCTATTTTCACCAGGATACACATGCATAATCTGATTGTTCGGGTTATTATCAAAGCAGGAGTAGAAGTTATAATTTATTTATAGAATACTTAGTCGTCAGACTTGTCAGAAATAGTCTGGAGTTAATACTTTTTTTATAGAGATTAAACTGTTGCTTTCTGTTGGGGCTCGCTACAATATACACACACGATTAAGTGAAAACAATTAGAACTATTCACACGTATTCTATTTAAACTAGCGAAGTTCTACCAACTATAGCCACACATTGGTGCCGTGGCCAGGATTGGTTTTTGTTGTTATTCAATTAATAAAAGTTTATTAAGATTCATCAGAGTATCATTCATGTAATTGTTTAAAATATATCCTTATTTGTATTCATAAGAGTCCGTTTTCCTTAGTTGTAATCAAAGATAAAGATAAAAAAAAAAACACATAAGAGACAAACTCACTGTAATCAGCAACATAATTGACAAAGGCCGATATTCCGGAATAATGACAATTGCTTGTTTTACACTGAAGGTCAAAAGACAGGGGAGTTACTAGGTCTGACACACGAGACCAACGGCCAAAAACAAAGATCTTAGATTGATGTACCTGTGATACTTACCAAACGGCGTTATTTTGACGTTCAGACGATGAACAACCGCTTACCAAATGGTTTCATTTGGACGATCAGACAATGACATAGCTCAAGATCAAATTGCTAAAAAGATCGGCGAATGTCAGGGAAATTTAGACTTGCCCTAGAAACGATATAGTGGAAAGGGACAGAACTTTAGCCTTATAACAGGCCACATTCGTACCCTTCAAAGAGTTTTTAGTGCATAGAACTTGTTACTCAAGGGGCATTGGATTTAAAGCTCCCACTGTTGACAGTACAGAGTCACGCTACATGTAGCAAACACATAAAGTCATATAGACGAAGCACATCAGATAATTTATAAAATACGAGAATTATCATAAGCAATAACATAATGACAGGATGTACAAGTACCACAAGGATCTTAATCACAATATAAAAAAATTAACATAGAAGCACACAAAAAGGATAATTTTAAACCATTTAACAACTTTATTCATTGCTTTCTTATTTTTGAATTTCAATTCTGTTTGTTAAATTCATCCATAGATTATTTCAAGATTTTAACTATTTTTGTGTTGTGAATCAAGACGTGACAAATGCAATAATGTTACTCTAATTGAAAGTGAAAATACAAATTAAGGTTTGACAAGATGAACAAATAAATTACTATTTTCAAGACAAGCATTTGATTACTCTTGACTAATGCAAAAAATGTTTGTAATCTACAACAAACTTTTTTTATTGTGATGGGTTTTGTTGCGATATTGCGCCGTGGAAAGATCATAGACGTTTTGACAAAAGCCAGTAACAGCTCTCTTCAAATCTATTTTGATAATAATAGTACTTAATGTTTTGAGAAACTTATTAAAATTTGCAATGATCTTCTGGAGGGAAAGGCACTACTTATTTCAGACACTGTGCAGTGTTATAAAAGTTTTTGAGGGGAATTAGATGATTCCATCAACTATAAATATGACCGGGAAGGTACTTTAATACTAATGAAAGGACTTAATATTGTTTCCCGTCTTATTGATTTATTAGCTAAATTGAAGAAATTTAAAACATGTACTTCACATGATGGAAATACAATCGGAAAAAAGGTACAAATTGATGATGCAATTGTTATGAAAAAAGCTGCAGAAATTATCCAATTAAAAATACTAATATTTTATAAAAATGTTAAAAAACCTTCATAATGAAACTTGTCAAATGTTAAATTTCACAAATGTTTAGAAAATAGTATTGATCCAATATTTTGGAATTTCCTATGTGCCTTATAGGACAATAGAATTACAGCTTCCTTGATCACTTCAATCATCTCTGTTAGCTTATTTTTCTTTTCTTTTTTTTTTTAAATTAAATTGAAATTAATGAAATTTTTTAAAGTTTTTTTTTTCAATTGAAAGCTTAAAAAGGGGTCACAGGGAGGTAATTTGTTGGTAATTTAAATCAATTCACTTGTAAATTAAAATGGAGGCACTTTTTGAAAAATATAAGCAAAGATTCTAGAAAAGGACATCTGGCAAGAAATGACAAATGTTTACTATGGGATCAGAGGACAACAAAAGATGGAAAATATGGGCTTATTTCTATTCTGGATCCTATTTCTTGAACCTGGAAAAAGAAAAAAAAGCCCACAGATTCAGTTTTATTGTTTTTAACAATTATTTAGTGTTAAATAAAACATTTGACGCCAGCCATTTATGTCACATTTATGTTTGTGTGTGAATGCGGCTCACATTAATTTAGAGCCGCATCACACAAGTAACAACAGAATTCATTGCAAACACCGAAACTCTTGCCAGGGCCAGGCCAATTTTTCAGATTGGCACCTGGATTAGTTTTTAGAAGATACTTAAGGGGTAGGGATATAGCTTATATAAAGAATTTTGACTGAATGTACAACAATTTTAGACTCTTTTTTTATAAGATTTGGTGGTCCTTAACAGGACCGTTAATTTTGTCTTTTTTGAGTATATTCAATAAGTGATGATTTTATTCAGTATTCTAAAAATTTTAATATTTGGTGTTGTTTAATCTACAAGAAATTCTTACTAAAACAAATTTCATATGTTTATAGCCGACATATTTGTCAAGTTTACTTATTCCTTTAACCTTTTAAATAAATTTGGTACATGTGTTTCTAAAAAGACGTATGAAAGATATCTAACACAAATTGTTGAAGAAATGCAATCCAACTTAATGAATTCCTCAAAATGACAAGCTTCAAATAGCATATGCTGAAATATTAACAAAAGATCATCTTATTCTGCTATAAAGTCGACAGATGCACATCGTGGTTTTGATGGTTCAAATTGGTTATACCAAAGCCCTCAATTATTGCCCAAACGAGGAAATGCAACAGAATTTAAAAGGAAATATAGATTTGTATAGTAAAGGATGAGTATCTTTCCATTATTTTATTTCAAAGTTCTTTCCCAGTACAAATCAATTGCCATTTTTATGAATTATGGTTTACTTACATCTGATAAATTAATGATGGTAATGGTATTCGCACTTCTGATATAGAAAACATTATGGAAAGCTGCCTAACAAATAGAGTTAATGATCATTATCTGAAATAATTCTAATCAGACCCTTATTACTTAAGTGATGAAAACTTTTCTAAAGTTTCAAAATTTAATCATATTATAAGATTGATACACTTTCCCCTTTAGAGAAACTAAAAAAAGAAATGCAAATAAAAAGAATTATTGGGTCAGCTTAGTGAGGAAAATGAAAACTGATACATTTTAAAGTAAGCATTGCTTTACTTGCAGTGCGTATTTTCTTGCTATACGTTCTGGTGACTGGGAACTTCGTAAATTTTGTATTAAAGAAGTGACCAAAATTACACAAATTTCAGAAAGCAAAAATTATGCCCGAATTTTACCATATCATATAGGGGACTTGCAAAATATTCTAGCTGGCATAATAAAATAGTTCAAAGAAGGTGCTTTGGTATTCATAGTCAAGGGTTGGATGCAGCACACGAGAGTTGTATAAATCATGCAGTTAATGATGCAATGAGAACTTTTTCTTTTGCTGCATTGTCAAAACTGGTTCAATATCTTCCCCATAGAGCTAAAGTGCAAAAAAACTTTTAAAAAAGCACTTTCATTCAATAAGCTAGACCTTAAAAAAAATGCAGTTACTAGTACAACTTAACATACTTTTGTATATACTTAATCTCAGACAAAGACATTCAGTGCAATTAGAGCACAAAACTTTAACACATTTTATCAAAAAATGACCCGTTATCATATGATTAAGCTGAATGAAGAGGCAATGATAAAAAGAAAGATTTGTTGAAGAATTTAATATCTGTATTGGGAAGCGAAATGCAGTTAATGTGGTGACTGACACGGCATACAACTACAGGAATCTAGTTGGATAAAAAGCTTGTTCAGTCTTTTCACCCATTAATTGAAAGATAGAAAACACAACCACTGGACTTCTTATGACAATGTCAACTACATAAGGAAAAGAGAATGGGTACTTGGACAGCACAAGTGGCCATTGATTTTTCAATACCAGACGATGGGACTTCTTGCGGTGTATTTTGTTTAAAGGTACACATATTTCGTTGTGACAAAATTAATTGTACTTACAATTCAGAAGATACAATTTCTTCCAGTCAAGGAAAATTTGCCAAACAAAATATGCAAAGAGTTAAAGCAGTGATGACAGCGCATAAGTGAGTCAAGTTGTGAGATACTTCGGAAAAGAGTCTGGAAAATCCATTCGGTACTATATATTTTTTGTACATAGAATGCTCAATATTCGTAAGTCTGTTAAACATGTTTATATTTCCTAAATTAGCACCCGGTTATTACAAAGTCTTTCTCGGCAAATATTTGCTACTTAAATTCGATAAAAGGTAAAGTTTAGAGTGCGTATTCACAACCTCAGTACAGAACACATCTTTGCTCCAGGTAAGTTTGCCATAAATCAGTAGGAGAGCTTGGATTACCACTACCTCAAAAAGGGTCAATAATATGTTTAGGAGATATATAAAACATTTTCAGGGTTTGTCCTTCTGCATGTCACTCTTCTACATTCGGAACTGGAAAGATTTACAGGCCCAACTGACAATGTATCTAAATTGGCTCTGTTCTTTTATGAAATTAAAAATTATTATCAAAGAAAAATGACTGCAATATCGGTCAAATTTTAAAGCAAGAACAAATGAGTAAGTTTCAATGTATGGTGGCAGTTGCAATAATTAAAATCAAATCCATTTATATGGATCAATGTTTGAAATTAAATGCGAGACTATCTTAAATAGTTATCAAAGGTACCAGGATTATAATTAAGTATGCCAGACGCGCTTTTCGTCTACATTAGGTCGATGCCTCTGCTGGTGGACTATTAGTCCCCGAGGGTATCACCAGCCCAGTAGCCAGTACTTCGGTACTGGCATGAAAATACGGATTTTT
The DNA here is from genome assembly GCF_965363235.1 of Mytilus galloprovincialis. Lineage (NCBI taxonomy): Eukaryota > Metazoa > Mollusca > Bivalvia > Mytilida > Mytilidae > Mytilus > Mytilus galloprovincialis. The sequence goes on along the minus strand of NC_134838.1, from coordinate 65,805,550 downwards.
TTTGTGTTATTAAAATTCGCTGTTACAACAAAATGATAGAAATTATTATAAATTAAGGAATGTATCTCCCTCATGCAAAGCTCTGATTCTTTTCACGGATTTGGCTATACTTTTTGGACCTTTTGGATCATAGCTCTTCATCTTTTATATAAGCTTTGGATTTCAAATATTTTGGCCACGAGCATCACTGAAGAGACATGTATTGTCGAAATGCGCATCTGGTGCAAGAAAATTGATACCGTTAATTTTATTAGACTCATCAGTGACGCTCATATCAAAATATTTATAAAGTCAAACAAGTACAAAGTTAAAGTGCATCGAGGATCCAAAATTCCAAAAATTTGTGCGAAATACGGCTTAGGTAATGCCTGGGATAATAATCCTTACTTTTTCGAAAAATTCAAAGTTTTGTAAACAGGAAATTTATAACAATGACCACATTATTGATATTCATGTCAACAGCGAAGTGTTCACTACTGGGCTGATGATACCCTCGGGACGAAACAGAATATTTTCAGTGTTCTACTATGAGGGTGTTACACGACCTTGATTAAACGTGATGGTCGGAAAATGTTATTATCATGCATGGTAGGGAAAAAAATCATTTGTAAAATTGCCTTCTTGGTTACCATGTAGCGTGTAAGCCACTAGGTAAGGAGGTTAAATGGTCAAAACCAGTGTATGTTGCACTGTATACTTTTGGTATTTGATGCTCGTCATCTAAAACTGGTGAACTTGGGAGTAAAAATAATGTATCCGGTTGTGGTCCGTTACATATTTAACTAGTCTATATTTGTGTCGCATTAAAATGTTCTCGACTTTTTTAGTTGACGCTGGACGTTAAACCTGTGGGCCGACTGATTCAGTTTACGTAGCGGTTGACTTCTCTTTGTTTGCACATATCTCCTCTTTTTTTTTTATCATAAAATCTGCCACAAAATTTGACATCGCTACATATTGCAATTGACTGGTTTTGAAATAATTATTTTGTTGAACACTATTTGTTAAATATATGTACGTTAATGTGAAGACAGTGGTAACGCTTTGAAAGCTTGGATGTTCGTTCCATTCAATTCTACGCCAGCTGAGGAAGAGTACAGCAGAAGACATTGTAGAACAAGGGTAACAATAGAGCAACTATTTGGAATTTTCAAATCTCGCTCAAGATGTATTCATAAACAGGCGGATGCCTATGTTATGTACCTGCAGAGTGTTACAGTATAATTGCTGCTGTGTTTATTAAGTACAACATACGTGTTGATCGTAGGATACCTTGTATTGAAAATGATATTATATCTGATGAATACAATGACTTATATCCGCCATTAAATGAAGTTTCGGAATTTGGGAACGGACAACAGATCAAAAGGAATCTTATATATAAAAAAGATGTGGTATGAATGCCAATGAGACAAATGTCCATGACAGACATTAACATCCATAGGTCAACGTACGGTACGGTCTTCAACAATGAGCAAAGCCCATACCGCAGTCAGCTATAAAACGCCCCGACATTACAATGTAAAACAATTCAAACGAGAAAACTAACGGCCTAGAAATGAACGAATAACAAAAGTAACACATTAACAAACGACAACCCCTGAATAATAGGGTCCTGACTTGGGACAGGCACATACTTAAATAATGTGGCGGGGTTAAACATGTAAGTGGGATCCCAACCTTCCCCTAACCTGGGACAGTGGTATAACAGTGCAACATAAGAACGAACTATAAAAATCAGTTGAAAAATGCTAAATTCATCAGACCGACAAAAATACAAATGAACGTGGCCGGGTACTTGTACATCCCGACAACAAAAAGACACTAGGAAAAGATCAGAGAGTACTCGCAGTTATCTGACAGCTAGTTCAAAGCCACTAACAACTAATAAAAAAATCATGCATCTTATGCTTTTATGTCAGGGTGCCAATACAGCTATCCAGCTAATACATAATAAAATGGCAAATTGCTCAAGCTGAATGAAGAGTTAATGATAAAAAAATCAGATTCGGGTAAGAATTTAATAACTGTATTGGTATGTGAAAAGCAGTTGATGTGTAGACTTGCACAGCTAATAACAACAGTTAGGAAGAAAGTTGGTTATGAAGCTGGTCCACAGTCCTTTTACCCACTAAAAGAAAGAGTGAAGGAGATAAAAAAAACAACAACACTGGAATGTTTTTATGACAATGTCAACTACAAACAGATTTTTTTGTGAGGAAAATGAGTGTAATCTCAATGAAATACAAAATTAAAGACAACTTACAATTCAAGAGGTACAATTTCTCCCAGTTAAGGAAAACTTGCCAAACAAAAATTACAAAAAGTTTAACAAGTTACCAGTGATACATGCGCAATTTGAGTGAAGTTGTGGTATAATTCGGGGAAAAGTCCGACAAATCCATTTGGTACTATATATTCATGCAAAATGATTAAAAATATAGCCTGTTGTATACAATTTAAAACTTACTATACTCAATTCTTGTCGTATAGAGTTTATAAGAATTTGATTTAAATAGGCCCCTTTCTTCAGATGTTTCAATTAAAATGTCTAGGTTTATACAGCAAATCAATACGAGAGCTTGGGTCACCGGGTCTTTACAGAGGCTCCAAAATTTATTTTCCATAAATAGATAAGCTGGAAAAACTTACAGGCTTAAACCCTGGGACTTAACATTTTTTAAATGTGCACCGTTCTTTAAGATTAAGATACGAAAAGACATCATCGCTCTTTAATATTCTCTAAGAAAGAAAGCCAGTAAAATATATATATTTTGCAAAGAGTTAAAAAAAGAAGGATAAGACTAAGTTTGCAGTATTGTAAGTATAAACTCAAATCAATATGTGCGAATCAGCAAGCTTTTAAGTAGTACAAGACAACAGAACATTCATATAGAAGTGTAATAACGGATAGACTTGTTGTGTGCGTTTTAAGATTTTTGACAACGTCTAAAAGACAAAACAGAAGAGTAAGACTAGGTCCATTGTAAAGCGGCAGTTGTAATGATTAAAATCAAATCCATATGTGCGAATCAGCAAGCTTTTACGTGTATATGGCAACAGAACAGTCATATAGAAGTGTAACGGATACACTTGATTTGTGCGTTTTAAATTTTTTGACAACGTTGAAAAGATAAAACAGAAGAGCAAGACTAGTTCAATGTATAGCGGTGGTTATAAGGAAGCAACCATTTGATTTTCGGGGAGGGAGGCCTAGGGCTATGGATTTTTTTGGAAAAAATATGTACTATAAGGTTTACACGGGTTTTTTTCTCAATATTAATAACAAAGGATATGATATATTAAATTTTAATATGTTTTTCTGAGGCATATGATGAATATGAAACATGATGACTGATAGTATATCGGTCGTATAATGTCATACCTATGGCACATATGCTTACTTCTAACGCACTGATTTCTGATCATCATTTCTTATCCAAATTGGAGGAACCGGAATTTTGAGCATTTTTTGTTGCAACCAGATGAATGCAATACCATAAAAGAATGATGGGGTCTATATTGTCAAAGATCTGGTTGTAAATTCTTAACTCAACTTTCATTCTCAAAAGATAACAATTTAGAAAAAACATCAACACCATGTACAAACCGGAAGTTGTGCTATCACCATGTCTTCCTTTTAATAAGCAAAACCTTCAAGATGATGTTACAAAGGAGTAGGTCCGGCAAGGGCCGATTTTGGCCTCAATTTTCAAGTTCATCTAACGAAATATTAAACATTTAAGTGACTATTTCAATTGATTCCATTAGTTTATGTGACAGATTTTAACTGATTAAGTCATTAAAAACGCTCCTATGCAAGCTTAAATATGAAAAATCTATTAAATATGCCAAAAATCGTCATTTTCCAGATGGTTTTTGTCAAAAACGAAAGTGGCTGCATCCGTGTTCATCCTCAACCTTTATGTATATCATGTATTATCATCAAATACAACTTACATTTCAATATTATGAATGAACACGAATGCGGCCACTTTCATTTCAGACGGAAACCGTCTTAAAATTTAACTGAAATGCTAAAATTGTGAAAATTTCAGTAAATTAGCATGACTTAATGATGCTAATACTGGGTATATGTGCATTGTTTTGTCAAAATCAGCTTAACGATTACATTTTCCCAATTTTGTAAAACTGCTATATTTTGGGGCCAAAAAGGGGTCTTACTGAACCTACTCCTTTGCACTTGTTGATGTTGATCCAAATCTAAAAAGTTTTAATTAAATATTGCTTTTATTCAGTCGGTATCTATTTAGGTTTGATGACGTTAGTTTTTAAAAAGTGTTGACAGATAATATTTTTACGGACGTTCCTAGATCTGCGGTACATTTTATTTATAATTGGGTTTAATATTCAAGAAACATGATGAGAGCCTTGTTATCACATATTTGAGCGTACACATGAGTCAATGTGAATGTAAATCTTTAACTCCATACAAAAAAAGTAAAATAACAAAATACTGAACTCCGAGGAAAATTCAAACGGGAAGTCCCTAATTAATGTTATTTGTTTTCTGTTAATGATTTAAATGTATTGATCTTTCCTGTTTATCATTTGTCGTGTTGTAAATATGTTTTCGTTACTACAACATTAACTTTTGCCTATTTTCATTTGCTGACAAGGAGATGTCAGTGTAGTTTATGATGCGTCACTGATGAGTCTTATGTAGACGAAACGCGCGTCTGGCGTACTAAATTATAATCCTGGTACCTTTATGATAAGCTACTATGTTAGTGAAGGAAGTTGAACATTTAGTTTGGTCACCATTGTCATACTAAAAGTCAGGACTAATGTCAAATTAATCTAAATATTTGCAGAATTAGAACAACAAATCTCGTATGCGATGGATGCAAATAGGGTGCTCCCCATCACATGATCATTGATCGTTTGGAGGTCAATTAATTTTTCTATGATTCTAAATTAGATGGGTGTAAATGTATAGTGGATTTATAGAATACATCCACAAAATAAACCCAGAATGGAAACTTGTCTGAAGCTTAAAAATTAACTAGAACACACCCGCGAAATCGCGGGCATTCAGAGCGTAGTTTAAAGTATGTAAAGTGTTGTTGGAAGAATTGTTATTGTAAAATATTGAATGACTGGAGAATTTTAGCAAAAGTGTCATAAGTCATAGCTTATTGGGGACAGGAACATGGTTTTTTTTTTTTGATCCCTCCTCCTTTATTTCCAAATTCCCATTTTTTTTGTTTTCTATCAATTTCAATATGAACATACATTAAGTATGTTATGCACATTTAAGTAAGGAGCCCTGTAATTCAGTGGTTTTCGTTTGTCTATGTGTTACATTTTTGTTTTTCGTTCATTTTTTGTACACAAATAAGGCCGCTAGTTTTCTGGTTTGAATTGTTTTACATTGTCAGTTCGGGGCCTTTTAAAGCTGAGTATGCGGTATGGGCTTTGCTCGTTGTTGAAGGTCGTACGGTGATCTGTAGTTGTTAATTTCTGTGTCATATTGGTCTCTTGTGGAGAATTGTTTCAAAAGAGGGACGAAAGATACCAAAGGGACAGTCAAACTCATAAATCTAAAACAAACTGACAACGCCAAGGCTAAAAATAAAAAAGACAAACGGAAAAACAATAGTACACACGACACAACATAGAAAACTAAAGAATAAACAACACGAACCCCACCAAAAACTAGGGGTGATCTCAGTATTTCAACATAGCAATCATACCACATCTTCTTTTTTTTTGTAAAAGATTTAATGACTGGAGATTTTCAGAAAAGGTATCAAAAGTTCACATGAATATTTTTAGCGCTTATCTGTATATTATGAAAATTCATTACTTATAAATATAGTGTATTTACTTTCAATTCTAAGTTTACTAATCGATCCATGGTGGTCATTGATATAGTATACAGACCCTCTCTATTTAATAAACTCTGTGACCGCCGTTGATAGTAAACTTGAAAATGATAGCAGATAGAATTCTGAAAATACACTTTACAAAGTATATTTATGTTCAAAGTATACAGAAAAATGCAAACCGGAAGTCTAATCTGACTTAAAATTTCGTCCAATGGCGGGACAATATCCGGATGCCTCTTTTCTCGTTTTTCTCCCGAAATAACTCAATCTGAATAATCATATGAATAGATGACAAATGCGACTATGCACTTTACCTATAGGACACAGAGGCGTGTTGATTAATTTATTGTGGAAAGAGGAGAAGCGACACCCAAAATGAGGTCTTCTCGTTTAATAGTATAGATATAGAGTGGGGTGCTCATTTTCGCCACAAGTTTCCATGTTTTCTGCACTTAATGTTTAGGTCTTGACGTTTATGAAGTATACTGATATTTTTATATGAAAACAACATCAAAAGCAAAATATTTTTAGCTTGAAACGTGTTTCTTTTTTTCGGTGAATAAACTGTCAAAATAGGTGCAATTTGGGTACCCTTGCGTTATATTCTCGATACTGACATTGTTTATCATTATAATAACGTGATTTAGTATTTTTTGAATGGTCGTTATGAATATTACTTTTTCATTTTAGTCTGTTTTTGTTGACATCAATTTGACGTGGCTCTGTACTTACGCATCCCGTTTTGGGCTATGGTAATTTTTTGTATTATTTTTCATAACCTAACTAGTCGACTTGTGGAATATCTGCTTTGATCTATACTGTCTATAGAGAGTTGAATTTAAATCCCGAGGGTAAGACTCCGGTTTGTACTATCAATGCAATTTTTAAACAATGGTGATGCGTATATCTACTCCTGGTACACACACCGTAGATAGAATATTGTCTGACCAATAGATATAGGAATGAGGTTTGACTGTATCACATACTGACCGTTACATATATAGGTGACTTGTAGGAATTGGCCAGAGGGTTTGCTAATAGAAGTTTCTGGGTTGTTCAGTAGTGAATCTTGAGAGTTGCTTAAATGGATTTTACGCAGGCTCCAAAAGAAAAGCGAGAATAATTTTGTAGACCTGGACATTTATATGTATTCGAACAAGTGAATTTAAGGATATCTTATCTGGCAAAATTTGTTAGATCCCGACATTGAGGGTTTGTATCTCGCTGGTACCATCAATGCATTTTTCAACAATACATTTTAAAAACCAGTTGTTGGCATGACACGGGTTATGTTCTTCTCATATATGTTATGATGGTATGATACTAAACACCTCACGGGAAGAATTGTGCCTGATATTCATATGATCAAGACATAATCTTTCAATCAGTTTAATTGAAGCTGGCATGTCAGTTAACTGCTAGTAGTCTGATGTTATTTATGTATTGTTGTCATTTTGTTTATTTTCTTCGGTTACATCTTCTGACATCAGACTCGGACTTCTCTTGAACTGAAATTTAATGTGCGTATTGTTATGCGTTTACTTTTCTGCATTGGCTAGAGGTATAGAGGGAGGGTTGAGATCTCATAGACTGGGATTTTTATTGTGTTCAAAATTTTTTTTCCTTCCTCCAATAAAATATATTTTTTCCCTCTAATGTTGAACAGAAAAACATTTTTTTTCTCAAAACCATAAAATTTTCATAAAATTCATTTTAATTTTTTAATTGATGAAAAATGTAAAATGCATGGCTCTGTCTATATCCTGGCATTGGCTGTTGTCTCTGTTGGTTTTTTTAGCCCACTTTCTGTATAATGATATTCTCTTAGTCCGTCATACAGATACCACAGTTCTTGAATTTATTACTGCAATTGAAGTGGCTCAAAATTATAAATATCCACTGTTTCCAACTATGATAATTGACATTCCCTTTGAAAAAGGGGTATACAGAATGATACAAACGGAAAATACTACAGGAATACAAGTCTGTGTCCTACACAATCAGGGCTACGTTAAAAGACTGCTAATGATACCATATATATCCCTGTTATTAAATGACCATTTCATGTTTATACTAGTTACTGTTTTAAGTATGTCGTAATGTAGTAGTATACATGTGTATGCGGGAGATTTGAAATGCTTTTAAATATTTCTGGATCAAACACTATTGCAGGAAAATTCAAAAAGTAATAAGGTATAAATAGAAATCTTAGCGTAATCTGTAGACTGGACAGATGTTTATAATCTGCTGTTTCATTGTCTCAACTGTTGTTATTTTCACTATTCTAAAATTTAGCGTTGTAAAAAAAATTTCAGCTGCAGTTCAAAATATAATTTTTTTTTCCGGTCAGATAGGCCATCAAAATATTTCTCGTTTACTTTGAAAAGTGGATTCAAATAGGCTAATTTTGCAAAACATATGTGAGGAAAATTTAAATAAAACCTGGTTACTACTGAAATTGAATTAGTTCAACAACAAAATTACGACTTGCTCTTGTTTATATACTGAACAGTTTTGTTTTCATTTTTACAATTTCAATACATTATGGGATCACCGGCAGCTAAGTAAGAAAACCAATTGACTTTTTCTGAAGAGTTTGCCATGGGATTATACTAATGTAACAAACAAAATCAGTTTTTGTGTATCAATATTGTAACGTGTTCGCAAACCGGTGAGAACCTTTCTAACCAACCAAAACCAAGCACCAGACCAGACAGACACCAACAACGAACCAAAAGAATTTAACAGGAAATATGAAGGCTCAGAATACATGAAATAATTACTAATACTGTTACTGCATATCTCACAAATATAGTTTCTAGGTCAGCGTAGTCTTCTTTTTGTGTGTGTGTGTGTGTGTGAGACGGATTGTATTTTTATATGTAATGAAATAAGGTATCAGATCCGCCTTTACGTTGAGGCTCTGAATGCAAACACAAAATCGTTTCAAGTGTATAATAACTTTTATTCACCAAACAATAATATTAAAAACAACTGGAACATGGATTAGCAGCAATAAATCTCATAAAACAACAATTAACAATAGTCCGTATAGATTAGACGAACAGATAATGATACTCTAAAACAGCTACACCAAAAATCAACTTTCAAGAAACCCAGATTCTATCAGCAACTCCATATAAATACATGTAAAATACTACACCAATAATTAAGTCACAATTTTCGTAACCCTCTTTCTATATCATAAAAATATATTAACAGCAACACTGAATATTTAAAACAAACGGACACTTTTGCCGACTTTACGCGCTTTTCTCCTATTCGAAGTTGAAATTCATTATCAAACTTTATTCTCAAAAGTTATAATATTTAGATAAAAAGAAAACTATTAAATTTCTGCATCCGTTAAACACTGGAAACTGGAACAATTAGATAAACTGCATAAATAATTATATTGCATATATATTGCAACATTCTGGAACTTAAACTGCTGCTTTAGAAAAACTACCTTGAAATTTATGAGACACGTAAATAAAGCTGCTAGCCGGCGGTAGGGACAAAATACTATGAATCTTACGCTAGTGTTGTTGTTTCGCGTGAGAGAAATTCCAAATATGGGTAAAATCAATGACCTAATAAGGAAACTTCGTTATAAAAGTACATATCTTTGCACTTAACGTCTGATAAAACGACGTCATAACAGCCCTATTACTGTGAAAAGGTGCGCAACGTCGGTGCAAAAATAGTTCTTAAGAAGTTTTGTACAATAATCGGAATAAAACTATCTTCAACATAAACCTTACATAAAACACTCTAACCTTTATCCCTATTTTGAAAAACATACAAAAATATAGCTACAACATGTTCAGGACCGTTTACAAATTATGCGATTTCTAGGGTCACTATATTTATAATAATACTCGTTACTTCCGGTAAAAGCGAAAGTGAAAGTAACGTACAATTAATCAAGAAAACACGTTTTCTATCATTCTGGAACATACAATATTAAAACGATTAAACAATAAATAGGTAATAATGAAATAAAATACACACATTTTACTGCTTTAAGGTAAGGTTTGCGTACACAGGGAGAATTCAAATAATTGAAAAAAGGAGGGACCTGCCATTTTGAATTGCTTTGATTAACCAATGTTCGATAACTACAATATTATCGAAAATAAAATAACACCTACCTCAAAATCGCCGTTTTGATGTAATTTTATCAACATTTGAATCGTACAAGTAACGTTATGACCTTCAGTTTGTTAGTTATCATTTATATGACGTCACGTTTAGCCATAACGTCTTTGTGCAAGAAGCATTCATGAATTTTCGCGGAATTTTATTTTATTTCATAAATGTTCATTTTTATGATCCCGACGTAGCAAAGGGGGCATTGATATTTCTCCTTGTCTGTTTGTACGTCCATCCGAATGTACGTATCATAGTCTACGTTCGTTTTTACAAAATTGGTTTCCGTTCTCTAACTTTAGTTTTCAACTGATATAAAACTTATGCACAATGATTTTTACCACAAAAACACAGGATAAATTTGAATTTTGATGTAGTCACTTTTACAGTTCTAGATTTATGAGGGATCGGACAGTGGATACATTTCTCCTTTCTCCCGCCCCCTTTCTCTTGTCTCACGCCGTAAAACCTAAAAAAAAAACTAATGTATTGGAAGCTCATTTTAATAGAAATGGATCCAATATCTTGTGTTTTTATGGGCTTGTCCCCGTCTTGTCCTTTCACAAGATAGAAGCGTCGTTTATTCTGCATCAAGAACCCCGATAACTTTTTCACTGACTGTTAAGCTGTCTCTTTCATTGAGTTTGTAAGTCTGATGCACGCCGTTTCCGATTTTTTATAAAGTATAAATACAAATTATAGAAACGCAGGAGTGAGTGAAAAACGGCACATTTTTGTGACACTTTTAGTCAATTTCGTTTAAAATGGTTGGAATTTACATAATGCGACATGTGTTTTACTTATAGAGGATGCATATATATACTCTCAGATATTTTTATTGCATAATGTTTACGAATGACAAAATGTTGAACTTTGTCTTTTCAAATGTATTTGCAAGGTTTGTCTACAAATACGCACACAACTCGCACCTTTACATCATTCGAAATATATGTTACTTATCAATCAATTTTAAAACTGACAGAATGTTTCTAAAAGTTATTTTTTTTTATGGATGCATTAAAAATGTATCTTTAAGACACAACTATCAATGTATTGTGTCGTTCTCAACATTCCTGAAGTATTTGCCACCGGACATTTTACAACCTCTATTTAAACAAACTTCTGTATCGTTTTAAAAGACCCAATAAATTCAAAAGTATCATTTATCAACATCTTAAGAAGCACAATCATCCTATTAAATATTTAACAGTTCAACCTTTAGAAGTAGTAAATAAGCAGCCTGGTGAATCTCATTCCAAGTTTGTACGATCACGAAAAATAAATGAATTAAATTGGATTAAAAAATTACAGACAGTCTAACCTCTCGGTCTTAATGATAATATCATGGGAATTGGCAATGTATCAAGAACCGATTCTATTAACATTTTGGATATAGTTTCTAAAACTGTTCGTAAAAATCGTTCTCATGGACGCAGAAAAAATCGCAATCAAAGAAAATTTCGGACCAACCATACAAATATTTCGGACCTAATTTCCATTTCAAAAAACAACGGCAGACATTATCTGTTAACCAAGCTTTGTTCTTTACCTATAAATAAATTAAATAAAATTTTAGAGGATTGCAACACAATTTTATATTACAGTCCTAAGTATGAAATTGTCCAAATTATAATGGCATATTGTTATTCTAAACTGTTTCCAAAAATTGATCGCCCTGAAGATCATAAAAAACATTTTCATAAAAAACATTTTATTAAAATAAAGTATGTCAATAAAGGTTTTGATTTTGTAAATATTGCCGGTATTTTTAACGACCATTCTGTTAAAGACCAAATTCCTGGATATTTTGATAATACTGAACTCCCTCTCATTTGTTATATTTACAAGAAATCTACCCGAAAATATGTGTTTAATTATAGCCAATTGTGTAAAGATGTCAATATCACTGAAAATACACCTATGTCGTGTAATTGCAGTAATTCAGAATACACCTATGGACCAATTTCCCATGTTATAACAGGAGACCTTAACATCGTTCGCGACCGAGAGTTAAAATCATTCCTCAGTAAAGGACCTAAATATCGTCCCCCGTCAACTATTAACTGGAATGAGTGTCGTAATATAATCAAGGACTCACTCCGCGCCTACTGTTTGAAATGGGTAAAACGGGAAAAAGCTGACAAAAAATCTTTGGACTCTTTTTTTAATTCAGTAATGAAGATAGTTGATATTCGAATACAACATTTTAAAGAACATTTTACCCTCAACAAAAACTATAAAAACCCTATTTCGCGTATCAAAAATAAACTAACAGAACTAGCCAAGGAATTTGTTTTTGTCCCGGCTGATAAAGCTGCTAATAATATCATTATTGTTTGACGTAAATTTTATATAGAGGTTCTGCAAAAGGAAATCACGAATTCACCAACATTCCAACTGACTTCATTTTCAGAAAACGACATCTGTAACAAACATAAACTTTTAGCTACTTCTTTACAAGCAGAACCAAACACAATGAAAGTCCCAACTATGTACTGGCTTCCGAAGCTGCACAAAAAACCTTACAAATATAGATTTATTTCATCTTCTAGCCATTGTTCAACTACTAAATTGTCTGTTTTACTTACTAGTACACTTGGTACAATAAAAAACCTGATAATAAATTGTTCAAATAAGGCCTTTGAAAATAGTGGAATTAATTACTTTTGGAGTGTCAAAAACTCGTTGGAAGTACTTGATAAATTGCATGCATATATTGGTGATTTTGAATCTGTTCAAAGTTTTGATTTTTCTACCCTATATACCACTTTGCCTCATATTCTTATTAAGAAAAAATTCACATCCCTAATTAACTGGGCATTTAAAAAGTCGGAATGCGAGTACATATGTTCAAACTCTTTTAGATCATTTTTTAGTAGCAATAAACAAAAGAACTATGTCAATTGGACATGTTTTGATACTATTTATGCACTTGAATTTTTACTTGATAACATTTTTGTTCGCTTTGGAGATTCCGTATATCGTCAAGTTATTGGAATTTCAATGGGGACTAACTGTGCACCACTTATTGCGGACCTGTTTTTGTATTGTTATGAGTTACAATTTATGACTAAAATTAGCAAAGACCCATCAAAACAACATTTGATACAAAAATTTAACAATACTTTTAGATATTTGGATGATATATTGGCTCTAAATAATGACGACTTCAGTATGTATACTAAAGAAATTTATCCTGTAGAACTTACTTTAAATAAAGCTAATGATAACAATGACCACTGCCCTTTCCTCGATCTTGATATCTATATCATAAACGGGAAGCTTAATACAAAAATTTATGATAAAAGAGATGATTTTTCATTTCCTGTTGTTAATTATCCATTTTTAGATGGTGACGTTCCCTTGTCACCATCTTATGGTGTTTATATATCTCAACTTGTACGATTCGCTCGTGTATGTAACAATGTATTAGATTTTAGCGAGAGAAATTTATGTATTACTGAAAAATTATTACACCAGGGTTTTCGATATCACAAACTGGTCAAAACATTTACTAAATTTTATCACCGGTATAAGGAAATAATTCGTAAATATAACTCAACATGCAGACATCTTATACGTTCAGGTATTTCACATCCAAAATTTTATGGAAATATTCTTTATAAAGCACAAAAATGTCAGTATTCTCCTCAGAAACTAACAAAACCTTTAAATAGACTTATTAAAAGGGGATATAGTTACGATACTGTTGTCAGGTCATTAAAGATTGCATATTTTGGCTTTAACATTGATTCACTGATAGGGTCTTTGCATCGGAACTAAACACATTTATTTCTTAAAAAAAACAGTTGTTGGCATGACACGGGTTATGTTCTTCTCATATATTTTATGATAGTATGATACTAAACCCCTAACGGGAGGGATTGTACCTGATATTCATATGATGAAGACATAATCTTTCAATCAGTTTAATTGAGGTCTGAAGCTGGCATGTCAGTTAACTGCTAGTAGTCTGTTGTTATTTATGTATTATTGTCATTTTATTTATTTTCTTTTGTTACATCTTTTGACATCAGACTCGGACTTCTCTTGAACTGAATTTTAATGTGCGTATTGTTATTCTTTTACTTTTCTACATTGGCTAGAGGTATAGGGGGAGGGTTGAGATCTCATAAACATGTTTAACCCCGCCGCAATTTTGCGCCTGTCCCAAGTCAGGAGCCTCTGGCCTTTGTTAGTCTTGTATGATTTTAAATTTTAGTTTCTTGTGTATAATTCGGAGTTTAGTATGACGTCCATTATCACTGTACTATTATGCATATTTTAGGGGCCAGCTGAAGGACACCTACGGGTGCGGGAATTCTCGCTACATTGAAGACCCATTGGTTGCCTTCGGCTGTTGTTTGCTCTATGGTCGGGTGGTTGTCGCTTTGACATATTCACCATTTCCTTTCTCAATTTTATATCAATCAATTTATCTAAAAACAAGGATGGAAACATGTGTCTCTATACACATGCACGGACTCACTATAAAATCGGGGAAATCGATAGTTTTTAGTCTTTCTCCGTATATAAGAGATCATAATGAAGTAGTGATGACGCTCTGAGTATTTTTATGAGGTCGTTTTCTGAATTTTTTTCGTTTCTGTTCTCTTCCTTTAGTTTGCTTCAACCAAATGTTATAAAATTAATACGTAATGCTTTATAATGTTTTGTGTTTATGCAAGAGGGGGCATCGTCAGTGTCCCATAGACACATTCCCCATTTATTCCAAGCTCTAGCATATTATTTCTTTTTGTAATGCATTAGAATCGGAATTACATTACTGTGGATTTAGAGTAGTCACAATCAATTTTGATTTGACGGTCGCAAATTTCCGGTTTAATGTCTCACCTACGCGTCGACAGTAAAATTGCATTTGCGAACATCAAATCGCCAATTGACGGTGGGGACTCATCAACTACTGCCGTTAATCCTTTGAACTTCATTGAACTGATTTTAATTTATTGAAAGTATGTAGAAGATTTTCATATTACAGGTCTACATAACTACATTTCTTTTTTTAAACATATACGGCTGGTCATTTGTATTCCCAGGCCATCGCCTGTTTCGTCTTTCATCATGTATAGAAGCATGCAGTTTGTTTGTTTGGTCAAAGACCCCAAATCTGAACATCATGTGTAACAATTGGACAAATCATACCAGTAATCTATCTTTCTCCTGCAAGGTTTTCCCCTGCTTAGTCCTAAATATTTGATCATATTTGAATAACATTTGTTGATGTCTAGATTCAATTGAAAGGAATGAACACGGCTGCTGTAAATGATTTTACTAGTCAAAACTGATGTCTTTTCATCCAATTGGTGCATACAAACAATTTACCAAAATTGGGGCAATAAAGCAATTTTCATTACTTTTAATGGCAATATGAATGCTTTCCTAAGATTCAAAATATTACAGTTTGAAGCACTGAAAGAATATAAGTGTTTCCTTCAAAGTCAGAGTCCTGTACATGTATTAATACACAAGTATGAACACACAAGTATGAACAAAGTTAAACACCTCCCCTTCCGACTGATAGTTGTGGGCATAAAAATTAAGAGACGACATCAAAAGTTCAATGTAGGATAAAAAAAAAAAAAACTTAATTCACATAGTTTGTTCACTGACCCCACCCCCCTTAACTTAATTTGGGAGAAATTGATTGACCAATATGGATATATGTAAAATCGATGTCAAATTAACAAAACTTGCAGCAACTTTTATCCCCCCAACCCCTATACAATTTTAATTAAGTTTTTTTTATCCTACATTGATCTTTTGATGTCATCCCAAAGTTAACCACTGTTTTCTCTCCTTGATTGTGGTCAATCCCAAAAAGTTAGAAGACAAAATGATTCTTTGTAATAAGATGCTAATAAAGATGACTTTCTTCTTTGCAAATCAACAAAAAAAATATTTTTGTGTTTTACAGAATTGACAAGATGAACACAACGAGTTCGGGGACATACCAATTTTATTAGCTCATTATAATGCAAATAGTTAAATCCTTAAGTTCAAAGTTTTCTAAAAAAACGGTGGACCCGGAAAAGGGATATTTTTGACTTTTTGTTGCCATGGCAACGGGTTTTTTTAACCCAAAAAATTAAAAAATCTTGTTTTTAGGAACTTTTTATGATTTTTTTAATTAAAATTTATTATTAATGAATGGATCACAATTTTCTATACATGTTTTATTCAGTTTTATTTTATTATAGTCACTCGCATACATTATTATTTCAGAAGAATTCAAATACAATTTTACCTAAAAATCGTCAAAAATCGGAATTTTGAGCTTTTCACTTGAAAAAACGGGACGGGCGATGTTCGATTTTTTTTCAATAAACGATTGGGTACACCTCCTTGAACAAAATGATGTATCATATTGGTATAATATCACTAAGAAAAAAATCCAGGTTTCATGCAAACCTTACCTTAATAAAATAATACAAAGTAGGGTTGGAAGAACTATAGCCAAAACTATGTAGACAATATCAATAAAAATTTAGGCACTGTTATCTGTCAAAAACGTCACAATATGTTCCCTTCCGAAGCACCTGGGATCACCACAGCTCGTATAGTTTGTCTATTTGTGTTTTTTTTAGCCATGGAGTTGGTCAATTAAAATTCAATCTACGAGTATATCTTTCCCTATGGTGTCTTTCGCACCTTTATTAAAATTTATATACTATGGTATGGAGTTATTTAAAAAGTATAAGATAATAATGATGATTTTTAAAAAAATTTATATTAGTCCATTTTTAATGTATTTTGATGTAGGTTTGATAAACAAGCATGATTATAATTTTTTAACATCTGTTTCTAAGAGCACATTTTTAATCGAACTTAATATACAAGCATTACAACGTTACAATTTTTAAAATCGATAGTAAATCGGCAAAAATAGAAATCATAAAGAACACAACATATAATAAGGTGCGTATACAGCCCTTGGATGGTGTAAACTTCCCAAAACAACGTGTATGGTGTAATGGTATATAGTGCTATGGTGTAAGGGGAATGGTGTGATTGTGTAACGTGCGATCTGGAATGGTGTGAATGATAGTGTACAACCTTTCATTGGTTGCAAACGAAGTTTTTTTTTCTTCATTTTTTCGGATTGTAAGCATAAACATAATAAAAATCTTAATTTTTAAAATTTAATTGCATTATGGGTAATTTCGGATCGTGTAGATAAAATGGGGAATGGTGTAAAGTGAAAGGTATATGGTGCAAAGGTGTAACGTGTATGGTGTAATGGTACAAGGTGTATGGTGTATGGTGTTAGTGGCAAGTTTACACCATCCAAGGACTGTAGCACAATGTATTTTTTGGTTTATTTATTCATTATGTGTAAATAGCAAAAAGTAGTACGCCATATTTGGTTAATTATTATTTAACACATAAGACGAAGAATCCCTCTAAAAAACTTAGTCTATTAACAAAATCAAAAACCGAAATGCACGTCTCCCCTCCACAGGAATGAATTTTGACAAAAAGTATACCAGTAATTTGTACATCGTTGTTAACTGAAACAAATTTTCAGCAGCAACTTATCCACCAAATTTGAAATATAAATTCTTGAATGTAACCTTTTCCCCCGATTTGTAAGTTTTCAGATTGCATTTTTTTCAGTAAAAATGAGAAATTACCATCAAGTGACACCATTATAAATAAATTTGGATATCTAATAAATCAAGAGTATGTTTCGTGAACACACTCCTTTTAATGCAGTGAAAAATAACAGGATTGGGGGAAATGTTTGAATTCAATTCAGAAAAAAAATATGCTTAATTCAGTGAAAACAGACATGTTGATTCTAATAAAAACAGGTATTGTTCTTCAAAAAAATAACTTAAACCCTGAAAGATATTCCCAGATAGTATATTCCTATGTCTCTGCATTCCCTTTTGCAGTAATTTACATACAGTACTCGTAAAGCAAGCTTTAGCGAGCATACATCACAACAGTATCCTCCTTCTCCTGGTGCTGTTCACACTCAGCAGAAGGAAGTAAAAAAAAATGAATAATATATAACAGCAAAAAGCATTGTTCGACTTGTCATTGCTTGAAACAGTCAAATCTCTCACAAAATTAAGATTTATAAATTTTCTAATAAATAAAGTCAATTCAGATACGCTAGATTTTGAAGAAAAAAAGTCAGTTTTAATTGAGGGTAAAGTGGTGCTTTGTTTCATATTTCAGTTTTTACACAATATCACACATTCTTAATAATTAAATTACAGTATTTTTCATAAGGTCTACTATTACATCATAAACTGTTATAACTTCAAATAAAACAGCAAGATAGTTTTACTTTATATTTTGAAAAATACTTTTTTTTAGCATCGAGGAGTTTCTAGATATCAAAAATATTGAAATTGGGGATAAACATTTGTATATTTTTTTTTATTTTCTAAGACTACTAAACTTTTCACAAGAAAAAAGTGCGATTCGAAACTTGAAGCGAGATTCTTCTAGTTACAAGAACGATTTCAACAGTTTTTAACATTAATGTCAAATTTAGAATAGCCATTTTAAATTAAAAAAAAACATATATAAGATAAAAGAAAAAAAAGAAACAAATACAATGCATGAATAAATAATTAACAACAAAACCTTCTCATCTGGTACCTTAGGTTACTTAATGATTTGTTGATTTCTAACAAAATTTGTGTTGATCGGTCAACTAAATTAAAAAGTACGATTTCTAAACATAAAAAAAGTTGTCATGAATTAGAAAAAAATCGATCTATTATTTTGTAAACCTAACAAATGAATATCAAGCACGTATGCCGCATCCATCAAACCTAACAAAAGAAGATGGTCGCCCCTACACTAGTACTGAGCGTTTTACTACTGTACAAGAAGAGGAAATTGGACACCTTCGTCATCCTAATACTCAGCTTGGTATAATAGACCACTTCTTGTGTGTTTGAAAACATATCTGCAAATTATAGGCATACAGGCAGAGGAACAGCAATTCCATAATGTTCGTGCGTGAAGTATTTACGATCAACAGTTATTGTTGACTTGAATGGTAAGGGCACATCTTAAAGCAAGGGCTTATTATTTTTTTTCGACAATTGTTACAAGAATATTCAAGTACCCTTA
The DNA here is from genome assembly GCF_965363235.1 of Mytilus galloprovincialis. Taxonomy (NCBI): domain Eukaryota; kingdom Metazoa; phylum Mollusca; class Bivalvia; order Mytilida; family Mytilidae; genus Mytilus; species Mytilus galloprovincialis. The sequence goes on along the minus strand of NC_134838.1, from coordinate 65,786,432 downwards.
TATATATGAAAGACCAAAAGGAATTTTAAATACATAACAATATAAGTACATTACTTTCATTATTTTCAGAATATAAAGGAAACAGTAGTATACTGCTGTTCGAAACTCGTATATTCTCTTCTTTCACTACATGTTATTTTTCGTACTAATACTTTGATGATATTTCTACCAGTTTCAGTTTAAAAGTGATAAATTTTGTTATCAGATTATTTTGAAAAACTAGTAATATGTTGGTGCGCTATAACGTACATTCAGTAATAGTTCCTTATATATTACTATATAATATTTACCCTTTAAGACCCCGAGCACGATGTTTGAATATGAAACCATGCCAACTATGGCCAATCAGCCCACACCCAATCGCCACTATCTAAAAAAAAAAACAATCGCCCCACTCTTTTTAACCAACTCGTCCAACTTATGAAAAGGGTAAAATCCCTTTGAAAAATCAGTCTGACAACTCGCCTTAATTATGAAAAGGATTAAAATTCAACTGAATAAAGGTCTGCATACTCGCCCCACTTATGAAAACATCGTACTTCCTTTAAATTACTGTGAGTTGGTATCCAGGCATCCTGGTCTAGGGATATGTGTTGTGGATTGATATGCTAAAGGTCTTGAGTTCGAATCCCAGTATAGACCGTGGATTTTTTTCTACGCTATAACGTACATTCAGTAATAGTTATCCCATGAGGACACTGACATACCAAGTCCGAATGGGATAACTATTTTACATCCAAGCTGTTTTAGATAAGACGAAAAAAACATTTACAATTCATAAAATCTTGTTTAGAACGCCGCACAATCATTAAAATATTCCTTATATATTACTATATAATAGTTACCCTTTACCACCCCGAGCACGATGTTTAAATATGAAACCGTGCCAACTCGCCCCACTGGCCAATCAGCCCACACTAAATCGCCACTTTCTAAAAAAAATCGCCCCACTCTTTTTTACCAACTCGTCCAACTTATGAAAAGGGTAAAATACCTTTGAAAAATCAGTCTGACAACTCGCCTTAATTATGCAAAGGGTTAAAATTCAACTGAATAAAGGTCTGCATACTCGCCCCACTTATGAAAATATCTTACTTCCTTTATATTACTGTGAGTTGGTATCCAGGCATCCTGGTCTAAAGGTATGTGTTGTGGATTGATATGCTAAAGGTCTTTGAGTTCGAATCCCAGTATAGACCTTGGATTTTTTCTACATAAATTTGGGAAGTTGGTCTTTATCAATAAATATTTTTAAGTTTTATTGTGGATTAAGCATACCCGCCAAAATGTTACAAAACAAAAGAAAGCATGCAAAACAAAGAAACGCAAGCTGGGGCGATCCGGCTTAGATCACCCCTGGTAGAACAAAGGTGCTGGAATGTAAGATGTGGTAAGACTAGAATATATAAAGTCAATAAGTCATGCTCACATTCCAATTATACATTAGCGAACACATAAATATAACTTAATTTACAGCGAGAGGGGAAGTAATAACGCCAAATGTGTTATATAGGAGTTTTGTTAAAAAAATATATAACCGGAAGACAAGTCCATAGACCCCTGATTTTCTTAATGGCTTTTGACTTGTCACTTAATGTACAGGATATATGTAAACATTTAGTAGCTAGTAATGTCGGATATGAAAAATGAAGCAAATTTCTTTAAAAAACAATAATGTTTCCTGATTCATCTGTGCATTTGTCTACTTCCCCATTAATTTGCTCTATGAATAAAGCCCTTTCTTATCCACCCGAAGCCAACATTTCCGTTCATTAAGGATAAGTTCAGTTTGACTTCGTAATCTATGAATAATCTTTTACAATTATCTTTCCCAACTAAGTCAAAGGGGAGGATTTTTTTTTTTTTGACCTTTTTAAAGTGTGACACTTTGTTCATACCTAAGATCTATTAATCACACTAAGTGTATTAAAGCTATAAAATCTTTTCTGTATGTCCAGTTGTCAGTCCTTGAGAAAAGGTATGAAAACTCGCTTTTAGTTGCCGGTTTAAACAATTTGATCTGGCGAATTCTTTCACTATTATCTTCCTTAAGGTAGTTCAGGGGTATAGAAAAAAAAAAGGCAGAATTTTCTTATACTTTGTGAAATTTAACTTTGAAGTATTGTAAATGAAAAAATGCAAAAAAAATTGGGGGTCACCGGCCATCTAAGAGATATTTTGACCTCTGAAAATGAGTGCAAATAGGTTATATGGAAATTTAGGGAAAATGGACAAAAAAACAATTTGATTGAATTTTCAAAGCAAAATAAATGACAGAAGTTGCTCATTTTTTCATATTGTAAAGCTTGATGTCTCTATTTTATAAAATTGAAATAAAATTTGGGGGTCACAGGCCATCCAAGAGATTTTTTTTACCTCTGAAAATGAGTGCAAATAGGCTAAATATAGGGAAAACTGACATAAAATATCTTTGATTGAATTTTCAAAGCAAAATAAATGACAGAAGTTGCTCATTTTTTCATACTGTAAAGCTTGATGTCTCTATTTTATAAAATTGAAATACAATTTGGGGGTCACCGGCCATCCAAGAGATTTTTTGACCTCTGAAAATGGGGTGCAAATAGGCTAAATATAGGGAAAACAGGCATAAATATCTTTGATTGAATTTTCAGAGGAAAATAAATGACAGAAGTTGCTCATTATTTCATACTGTAAAGCTTGATGTCTCTTTTATATTTTGATTGTTAATGAGGCAACTCTCCGCAATAGATCAAATGACAGAAAATAACAGCTACAGGTCAAAAGCCGTTATCGCATAGTTAACTGTAAAAGGCCCTTCAATGACTAATGAAAAACAATTCAAATGAGAAAACTGAAGGCATATTAATGTTCAAATGATGAACAAAAAACAATATGTGACACAACAAAAGACAACCACTGTGACGTCTGAATTACAGGTTCATGACTTGGGACAGGCACATACATAATGTTTGGAGGTGACAACCCTTCCCCTTAACCTGGGACAGTGGTGTAAATTGGTACAACATATGGGTTTTACCAATTTGTATTATTCATTTGTGAACTCTACATTTGTAAATCTAGCGAAAAGTAGATTATCACAGATAAATTTTCAGAATGAGTTGCATGAATAGTCGGGACCCTTGTCCTACAAACTTTATGGAGCAAGAAAAATGTGATGAGGTTTGTATGTACATAAAGTCTGTCATAAAATTAAAGATTTCAGTATATTCGCATTTTACAATATTTTTTGTAACTGCTGTATTTCACATGTTATTTTTCTTTTCTACTGTAGGATAGTAAGTGGTTCAAATATACAGGTATGCCTCTTGAGACTACAATTACATGCAATAGAAATCAGCCCCCCAATACAGCTGTAGTATGCATTTTTAAATGTAAATACAATGTATGTGCTAGGGGCCTAAATTGACCCTGAATTATTTCAAGTGTTTTTGGCCTTAGACTTTTTAATACATAAAGTACTATTAAATTATTACATGTAATAAACTATGCCATTTGTAATTTCCTTTCTATTTAAAGTACATTTTAAACATATGGGAGGATTCAGAGGCAGCCCTGGGAAAAATTTGGTTAATAATATAGGGAATCACTGGAGCATGACTTTTAGGCAGTCAGTGGGCCCCCACTTATGAAAAATTCTGGATCCGCCACTGGGATAATTTTATGCAACAAAAACATTCACGAGGTTTTAAATTGCAGGAAAATATCCCCTCTTCATACAAGCCCCCCTTTTTCATTCAAAAACCTACTAAACATGCTAAAAGGCACATACTCATACATTTTTATAATTTTGACTTTTGAATAAATATTATACATTCTACATGTCTGATACATGTACATCAAATTAGTCTTTAAAACATTTTGTCTATAATATATATCTTATAATTGCCATGAAACTTGGTCCGTAGGCTTTTAATTTAGTAAGCTCTGGTCACACAAAGTTGGTTAAGATCGGTTAGTTCCTACTATCTTATTAGATAGGAACATAGTTAATTTATTATCCTTCGATTTTATCTTTATTTACAAAATAAAGACTTGTGTGAACATTACCATGCGTTTCACATGAAAATCAATTATATAATCATTTTTATAAATTTGATTACATATCTTGAAAAAAAAATTCATACACCTTTGAAAAATATGCCTTAAAGAGGAAGTATTTAAAGATTTGAAATTATACTGTAACTTTTGGTCATGAATGGACCAGTTGAAAAAGGTTAAAAAATGTCTGAAGCCATCAAAAGAATATGACACCCACTTAGCGCAGGTGTAATTTTTAAAATAGATATAGGAAGATGTGGTGTGAGTGCCAATGAGACAACTCTCCATACAAATAACAATTTAAAAAGTAAACCATTATAGGTTAAAGTACGGCCTTCAACACGGAGCCTTAGCTCACACCGAACAACAAGCTATAAAGGGCCCCAAAATTACTAGTGTAAAACCATTCAAACGGGAAAACCAACGGTCTAATCTATATAAACAAAACGAGAAACGAGAAACACGTATATATTACATAAACAAACGACAACTACTGTACATCAGATTCCTGACTTAGGACAGGTGCAAACATTTGCAGCGGGATTAAACGTTTTAATGGATCCAAACCTTCTCCCTTTTTCTGAAACAATAGCATAACATCACAACAAAGAAAAACATACGATAAAATATCAATTGGCAGACTTAACTCAATCAAAAAACGTATGATTAAACAATGAACGAATAAATTTGATCTGCGATATCTGAATACAAATGCACAGTTAATTAAATATTAGAGACAAACATTCATGACCAAAAAGCTAACAAACAAATTCAAAAACAGGACATGACTGAGAAATATTTAACCAATCAATGTTCACTTTAGAAAAAACCGGTTTTTTTATAATCTTGAAGTTTATACAAATGTTGTAAGAATAAGTGAAGATATTACAAATAATCAAAGCTGGTGTACAGACAAGATCCGTATAAATAAAAAATGACAAAAAAGCATTATAAACAGTATCAACAGGTCGAATTAACAAGAAAATACGATTTGAGAGTACTCGCAGTTACTGACAGCTAGTTAAAAGCCAAAACCAATTAATAATAAAAAATCATGCATCAGAGACTAAAATCGACTAAAACACATCACAGGGATTTAGTATTTTAACGTCATTAATAGTCAAAGAAGACATGAGTTGTGCAATGCCAAAAATAAATGTATCGACAGGTAGTAGTATAGTGAAGAGCGACTTCTATAGAAATAAAAGTTAACGTGTCTGTGTCTCTATACATCTCGCCTCAAAAGATAATGAAATTTAGTTATGTTTTAATTTGCTAATGACATTATCAATATTGGTGCCAATGTGAACTATATTCAGAGATCTTATTACAATATTGGTACGATAACCCTTACTTATAAGTTTGTTTAAAGGTTCGATGAGTTTACTAGGATCACATAGTGATTTCCTCGCTTTAAGTACAATATTACCATAAAATTTAGGATGTGAAATACCATTTTTAATAAGCTTTCTACAGGTATAGCCAAATTTACTAATCAAATCTTTGTATCTATGAAAGAATTTAGTAAAAGTTTTAAGTAATTTATGGTATCGAAATCCCTGACACAACAATTTACCAGTGATGCATTGATTACGTTCGTTAAAATCTATGACATCAGAACACACACGGGCAAACCGAACGAGTTGCGATATATAAACACCGTATGATGGAGCCAAAGGCACATCGCCGTCTAAAAAAGGAAAATTAACAATAGGAAATGAAAAATCGTCTCTTTTGTCGTAAATTTTAGTGTGAAGTTTCCCGTTTGAAATTGAAATGTCTAAATCTAGAAAAGGACAACTGCTGCTGTTTATGTTAGATTTAGTTAAAGTAAGTTCGTTTGGGTAAATTTCTGAAGTATATTTAGAGAACTCTGGATTATTCAACGAAAAAATATCATCCAGATAACGGTAGGTATTTTTGAATGTATCAACCAAATGTAACAATGATGGGTCTTTACTGAGTTTGGTCATAAACTGAGATTCATAGCAATATAGAAATAAATCTGCTATTAAAGGGGCACAGTTGGTGCCCATAGGAATACCTACTACCTGACGATACACTTTATCGCCGAAACGTACATAAATGTTATCAAGCAGAAAGTTTAAAGCTTCAATCATATCCTCACATTTCCAGTAAGTGTATCTAGCATACTTTCCCTTTTCGTTACAGAAAAAGGCCTTAAACGAGTTACAGCAAATAAAATTACAATGAGATTTTTCGAAAGACCATTTTATCAAATACAAAAACTTTTTCTTTATAAGATTGTGTGGAAGTGTAGTGTACAGAGTAGAAAAATCATAACTGTCAACAGAATTATAAGGACCATTGAAAGCATGTATTTTATCTAAAACCTCTAAAGAATTTTTAACACTCCAAAAATAATTAATACCATTATTTTCATAAGCTTTATTACAAAAGTTAATAACCAGTTCTTTGATAGTAGTAAGGGAGGTGGTTAGAAGCACTGATAGATTAGTAGTAGAACACTTACTGGAAGCGGAGATGAAACGGAATTTAAATGGTTTTTTGTGTAATTTCGGTAACCAGTACATGGTAGGGACTTTCAAATGTTCGGAAGATGCTTTAAGCTGGGCAGTGGCAGTGGTATGCTTGTTAACGATTTGACTCTCTGTGGTGCGTACTGACCTGAATGTAGAGGAATTGATAATTTCGTTTTGAAGAACTTTCGTGTAGTATATGCGTCACACCACCACTACATTATTTGCTGCCTTGTCTGCCGGTACGAACACAAACCGCTCTGCGAGTACCTTGAGTTTGTTTTTTATTCTAGAAATGGGTATATCATGGTTCCTATTATTAATTAAAAGAGCTTGTTAGGCCTCTACACAGTTATTTCGAAGTGCATTTCTTTAATATGTTAAAGACATTAAATGCAAACTTTTATTGTCTATTCACAAACCAGTAAATGGGTTATGAAAATTCAACAACAAATTATGTCAAATAATGACATATTAAATGGCAATATCAATGGATATAAAATCCATAATTAACAAGACATTGAACTTTATGTGAATAAATAAGCCAATACTGGACAGTAAAACCTAAGAAAAGAAAAGGATAAATTACCTTTCAGTCATAAAGACATCATAGGGCTTTTCTGAGGGAATACTGTAACTGCACCAGGAATACCTATCATCATCATGCATAAAAGAAATATTAACACACATGTAGATATTATAATATCCACCCCAATGTTCTTCACACAATCCTATGAAAGAAATTATCCTAATAAAATCCACCCCATGTTCATTCCTAAAGCAAGCTTAACTAGTACTGCTGTAGATTTAATATTTTCTTCTGGAGTGCGAGTATCAGGTGTCGCAACTCATAGTAGTTACACTCCACCTATAACTCCCGTAAACTGCGTTCATCTCTAGGCGGCATATCTGAATAGATCCTGGCCTCACCCTGGTTCCTCAAATAGTTAAGTATGAGGGGACAATGACATCTCTGTCTAAAATATAGGTGTGGTATCCATCAAATATGTATGGCTTTACACTGGAGTCTTCTTTCATCATCTGATAAAAGCGAATCTGGGCAGGACAGTTACCGAAGTTTCAAATCTTGTTCCACCAACATTCATAAAGAAACGAGATTATTGGCTCTTTTTTATTTGTTCTAACTTTAACTTCTTTACTGGTGTAGGGGTGTATATGGAAACAGCTTGTCTTAAATCTGATGGGGAGAGAAGTTCCTGGGTTGATGAGTATGCTTGACAAAGCTGTGTTGACAAAGGGAGACATACACTAGTGAAGATGAGGGGTGGTTCCAATAAAGGTAGTTCCACAACAGAGACACTAATATTAGGGATGGCTGTATCGATATCGGGGACGGTTATAACAGAGATTGCTGTATCAATATCGGGGACGGTTATAACACGGATGTCTGTATATAGCATATCAGGATCGGGGCTTGTCTTGCAGGGATCACTTGGCAGAGGAGAAATAGGTTCCACTGCCGAAGTGAAACACACAATATCATTCTAAAAAGCATTCTCTTCCGGATCACATAGTGGAACTTCCTCAATACTGTAACGCCTCTGGTATATCATTACGAAACTCATGTTTATAAATGTGTGTGTATTTACTTGTTTAACATTAGATACAAATCAACCTTGGAAGCAAGCCTATTAAAGTCTTTCACTGGTAATCACTGAAAAATCAGGCATACTGGCCTCCAGAAATTTAGTTAGTTGCCTGGTTGTATCAGTGGATATGGATTTGTCTTCTGACGTGTATATATCCTCCTTCCTAGTTTCACACACATAATTGTTTCTAGTAGTTATAAGGTTAGTGTACTTGTCGTGACATTTCTCATGCTGTTTTACCCTGTTAAGTCATCACACTTTGGTTGTGAATATGGACACCAGCGTAATTGTGGTTATTTTTTTTTTATTTATAAATTTCCTGTTTACAAAACTTTAAATTTTTCGAAAAACTAAGGATTTTCTTATCCCAGGCATAGATTACCTTAGCCCTATTTGGCACAACTTTTTGGAATTTTGGAACCTCAATGCTCTTCAACTTTGTTTTTGTTTGGCTTTATAAATATTTTGATATGAGCGTCACTGATGAGTCTTATGTAGACGAAACGCGCGTCTGGCGTACACAATTATAATCCTGGTACCTTTGATAACTATTTATAAATTCGTCACTATGTGTTCTCCTTCTGTGCCTTTGGAGGCTGTCTCTTACTGGAAATCTCAGAAAGCAAGATAATAAGAGGCAAATTGTGCCAATTAAAGTAAGAACTGTAATGAAGGAGGAACGTTGTTGCCTACCGGATGGCACTATATCGGAGATGATGGAAGTTTTGACCTCTGACCAGCCTTGAACACCATCAACAGAAAAATAAGGGTTTATATAGGGTATATTTTGAAAGTAAGTGCTGGGTAAGTAGGTCTCTTAATTTAAGTTCGAGGACGATGGCACACAAACAAATAGGAATACACAACTGTCGAGGGAAACGGGGATATGGGCTTATCAAGAATAACCCTTAGTGAGAACGTACCCTGGTTCCAATATACACCCTTAACGTGATCGAATAAAACAGTTGAGTAAAAGGGACAAGTGATATACAGGTCAAACTGAAGCTGGGATCATGTCAAAGTACCCCCCCCCCCTCTTTTTTTGCGCAATCAATGAGAACGAACCCTGTTCTATCAATATTTCCCAATAATATAAAACATACAACACAATAAAATACGGCCGCGATACCTGAAATATAAAGTGTTCATATACATAGTCCTTCCGTTCATAATATAACAGTGCAGCTCAGAGAAGCGGAACACGAAAATAAAAGTGAAAGTAGAAATGAACTCTCTGAGCAACACAAGAAAAGAATGAACATGATACATATAAACCTATACCTCTTTCTGCTTTCACACTGACTCTTTCCTGTTCTCTTTTAGCTTCTCATCTCCTTTCTTACATGCCCTCTCTTCCTACTCAACCTCTTTTCCCTTCTTACCCTCAATTTTCACCACTTCTTTTTCCTCCTTATTCTCCCTTTCTTCCTCTGATGTTCTCTTCTCCTGAACCTTCTTAATTTCCTTCTCTTTCTTCAATCCATTCCCAAATACCATATTATCTCCCATATACAAGTTCCCAAGTACTGTCCTCTGCTTCTTTGCCCCCTGGTCCTGTTCCTAACTGTGATACCTCTTTTTGAAATCTGTCTGCAGCTCCTTTTTTATACGCCCGTTAAAATTTTGACGGGACGTATAATGGTATACAAATATCCGGCTTCTGTCTGTCCGGCGTAAACATGTCACACCGTAAATTGAGAACGACTCATCCAAATTTCATGAAACTTTATACAGTTGTTTCTTTTGATGGTCAAACGATCTGTATACTTTTTGTTGAAAATATGATTAAAACTTTTTGAGCTACTGGACTTTGTAACTAAAACAGGGGTGTGGTTTTTTTTCACAAGTCGCGCCGTATCTCAAAAACAATTTATGATAATTGCTTAAAACTTTGCAAACTTCTTAGTTATAGTAATCTTAAGATCTGTATAATTTATGGTGATGATTCAAAATTTTATTTTTGAGTCATTGTGTATTTTGTTAAAAAAGGGGAATAGGTTTTTTAAATGTCGCGCCACATCTCAAAAACGATTTGTTATTATTGCTTTAAACTTTACACACTTATTTGTTATATTAATCTTAAAATCATTTTGGTTTTGATTCAAAATTTTATTTAAGAAATATTGAGTTTTTTTGTACAAAAAAAAGGGCGATGGGCTCCGACATGTCACGCTGTATCTCAAAAAACAATTTATGATTATTGCTTAAGACTTTACACACTTCTTAGTTATTTTTATGATTCGAAATTTTATTTTAGAGTTATTATTGAGTTTTTTGTTAAATGAGTTTTCACATGTCAAGCTGTATCTCAGAAACTATTTATGATTATTGCAAACAAGACGACGGGCGTATCATGCGCTCATGGCGCAGCTATTTATTTCTTCCTTGTCCACTTTCTCCGTTTTTATCTTTTCCTCTCTCTGTCTTTGAAACAGAAGGAACTGATCCTCTTCCTCCTTCGTGCAAGTCATCGTGGTTCTGTTGATTAACCGTAATATCCCCTCACACTTTTTGTGAGCCGCTCTGCGACTTACCAGGACCCTACAATCTTCACACCTCCAACCAAACCCGCTGTGCTGCTCGGTCATATGCCTCTTACAAATGACAGATTGGTCGACAGTAAAATTACTACAGATTCCACAATTATACACTGTGACCTGCAATTATAAAAAGGAACATTTCCTGTAAAAGCTTGCTGTTGTAATTTTACATATTTTCATAAAATAAATAAATTAAAAACTAGTATACTGGATAGATATCTGGAATTTAAGTGTTTTACACCTACTTATACCTCTAATTAAACCAAATCGGAACATTTTCTCCTAGATGGGGCTTCAACCAATCTTGGTGCACGACCTTAAGTTTGGTTTTTGATGCCTTCTGTATTCTCTATACACCCCCTCAAAATTAGAGCCTTGGTCTGAGTAAATAGAAAGAGGAACCCAAAAAATGGTTACTATCCTTTCCACAAATTTCTTAGCTACTGTAACCGCTTTAGTGTCTGGAATTGGTATAGCTTCTGTCAATTTGGAAAAATAATCCTGAACTACCATTAGATAGCGATTAGATAGCGATTATTATTCACACTTATTGGTAAAGGTCCTAGAATGTCAATAACCATTCTTCCCCAAGGAGCGCCCACAAGATACTGTTTCATTGGGGCTTAGTTTTTTACAAGGTGCTTTCGACTCTATTAAACGACACCAGTGTCTGAGCAGAAAGTTGATGGACAAGGACAATGTCAAACTATGTCTTGCCTCTTTTCCAAAAAAGTTTATCCGAAGGTAGAAGATCTTGTTGTTATATATTCCGTATCAACTTCACAAATAATAAACACTGGACACTTTTAATTTGCAAAACACTCATTTGCAAATCCGCCGGCGCCTCAAACAAGAGCTACAATGTCATAAATATAACCAAAATGTGCGGAATTACATGGGATGCAATAATTTCATTGGTTTTCTACTGTTACTATTATATTTATTTCGCTATTTGATTTATAAAAACATGGGATTTTCAATATCCCATGGGACAGGGCAAAATCCCATGGGATTGACCATTCTCCCATGGGATTTTGGTTAAATCCCATGGGATAATTGTAGTCCCATGGGATATTTTTTGTCCCATGGGACCAATAAAATCCCATGGGACTATAATTATCCCATGGGATTTTTAATATCCCATGGGACAAAATTAAATCCTATGCGATTAAAATCTAAATATATAGATATAAATATTAAGTAATGTTTATGTTACAATGAATGCTGTTTGGTAGTAAAATGTTTTAAAAGTATACAAGTTTTTTTATATTTTTTATATATACATGTATATATTTTTATTTTTTATTTTGTCACAAACATGTTTTTATTTGTTTATATGACAATACAGATTATTCTTATTTTAGAATGTATAATAATATTTACAGTCACAGAGTAAAGTCCTTTCACTGAAACAAAATGATGAAATGTCTAAATAAATGAAAAAATATTGTTTTGAAATCTTTTATGAAAATAGAACTGAGAAAAATATTTCATATTCTGACTGAATAGTTTACTCTTTTCGTGAGGTAAGGTTTTCTTTGTTATAATTTCATTGCAATACTTGTATATGCAAACAATTTGAATATATACCTTTGTGGTGTACATAATAGTATGCTTATATTTGCAAATTTATAATATAAACACTTTCTGTCAAAGTTTTTGTTTTCTTTTTTCACAACTTGCTTATTATTATATACAATTATTCAGTCCACTTTATAAGGGTCAAGTCAATAAATAATTTCATTCACTAGAATATTCCTGCAATTCTTGGACAAAATATTTTTTCAATCTGTTCTTCAAAGATCTTCCTCCGTACATCTTTATTGGATGGAGCGATTCAAATGAGAAGACAAAGCAAGTTTATTTGGACAACAACATACGATTTTTTTGTTCATTTGTTCCTTCTTTCAATGATAATTACATTGTTGTATTTATATGATCAAGTTCTTGTGCATCAATGATCGTGATGATATGACTCCTTTTTGTTTATAGTCATCATGTTGAAATCTCTTCTTTCTAATAAATGTAGGAAAAAACACAATCCATTTCAAATTAATACAAACAGTCGCACAATGGAGAAAAATATCAACTTTAAGTTTTCCTTTCAGTATTGATTTGTTGAATGATGACCATGAAAATCGAGATGTCTGACCTACAAATACACAAAACTCAAATTATCAGTGAAGAGAGCAATACAATGGCTATTTTATCATGTTTATGATTATAATGATGAACCTTCATTTGAATATTCAAGTACTGAATTACAGAAATCGCTTAAATTTTATTATTGTTTAGTTTAAGTACAGCTTTTTAAAAAATGACAATAAAAAATGACAATAAAAAATATAGGTCACTGATGAGTTAAAAAAGATATTACATTTCTAATGCCACAAAATGGCATTTTTGCAACAAAGGGAGATAATTTGGAGCGTTTTCAATGATATATACATTTTAAAAGTCATCTGGGGCCAAACCGAATTGATTGTTTTGAATGAATTGTGTACCATATGATAAAGTAACAACTAATAAAATTATAAATAAAATGGGTTATGAAAAAAAAATATTGAATATTTTTCTGAAATTTTTATATCCTAGAGCCTCCTTAAATGTTATTTGATCTCTATTGGAGAAAAGTCTCGTTGGAAATCAGACTGCTAAGTGCTTCTTATTTTTATATCAATACAGCATTATACCTGTCCAATATCAGGAGCTTGTACATAGTTCAGTGGTTGATGTTGGTTCATATCAGTCATTTTTATTTTTCATAATTTTTTGTTTTTATAAATTAGTCTGGTATATTTGCTGTTTGAATTGATGCTTTGTTTCAAATTTTGTTGGTGTTGTCTTTTATAGATTACTATAACATGTATAGATTTTCTCCTTACTTACAAGTCATCAATGGCCTCTAATAAGTAATTACAATGCTAAATTGAACTCTGATGGATAGTTTTCTCATTCATCATACCACATCTTTTTTTAATAAATATTTAATAATTATTCAAGAACAAACACTTTTATAACAGTGGACTTACCATTTAGGCTTTGTAAATCTATGTTTGTTGATAATTTCTTCTGTTTATAGTTTTCCTTTATCTTTAATATTCTTGTCCAACACATAAAAGGGTAAACATTATCATTTAATGACAAAAATAACTACTATTACATAATTAGTAGGCAACTGAAAATTTTGCCTTATTTGTATATAATGTCGACTTGCTCATCAGTCTTCCTGTTCAATATTATCATTATTCTCTGAAAATGAGGTCACAGTGAAATTAGCCTTGGCAGACAGACATCTTCTTATTTTTATATGATACCTTGTAGTCATTCCATACAACAACAAGTAGACCTATGCTTAGAATATCTGATAAAATGACAAAACCCAGAAAACTTGTCATTGACCAAAGAACCATAAAATGCGGCCATGGTTATATGAATCTGCCAGACAGACATGCACACCTTACAATTGTTTCATATCTACCAAATATAATCTACCTGTAATTTTAAACATATGATAAACTGACAAAACAATGCAGTGTTTCATTGACCAATTAACCATGAAAATGAGGTCAAGGTCATATAAAATATGGCAAACAGATATGCGCATCTTACAATCATTCCATTCACTAAATAAAGGGGCCTTATTGCTTACAGTATCCAGAAAATATACCAAACCACAAAAACTAAACATTTTCAAAATTCCTTATACCCTGCCAATTTGTTATGGATGTGCCTGTTCAAAGTCAGGATACTATAATTCAGTGATTGTCGTTTGTTTATCATGTTTATGTGTAACATATCTGTTTTTCCTTTTTTTGTACATAAATTAGGTCGTTAGTTTTCTCTTTTAAATTGTCATTTCTGGACCTTTTATAGCTGACTATGCAGTATGGGTTTTGTTCATTGTTGAAGGCTGTATGGTGACCTAGAGTTGTTAATTTCTTTTTCATTTGGTCTCTTGTGAAAAGTTGTCCAATCATACCCCATCTTTTTTTTTTATTGTCCAATGTATAATGTAAATAAAGTAAGATGAAACTTCTCAGTCAGACATATGCACCTAGTTGACCTTTTGCTAATTTGAAAATAAGAAAATAGAAAAACTGGCCAAAAAAAAGGTAACATTAAGCAATGAACCACATAAATGATGTCAAAATTGAATAAAACATGCCAGACTGACATGTACATCCCTAAAAATGTTTATACAACAAAATACTTGACATGTTGCATACAATATTAGAAAACCCGACCAAACCACAAAAAATTAACAATAACCACTGAACCATGAAAACGAGGTCAAGGTCAGATGAAACTTGCCAGTTGGACATGCATACCTTACAATCATTCCATACAATAATTAAAAGTAAATCTTACAATCATTCCATACAATAATTAAAAGTAAATAAAGTCAATGAAAGTAGACACATTGTTTATGGTATCTGAGATATGGTTGTGACCACAAAAGCTTAACTTGTTCACTGATCCATGAAAAAAGGTTAAACCAAGTGAAAACTGTCTGGCGAACATGAAGACTTTGCAAGCTACTGCTCACTGATGATACCCCGGATGCAAGTAGATAATATTAATAGTGTAAAAACATGCAAGTGTTTAGTAAACAGGAAGTTGTCGAGTGATGACTCTGAAAACACATCACACAGTATAGCTGACTTATATAAACCCTAAAACCAAATTTCAGAAATCCTTGTATTGTAAGTTCCTGAGAAAAATGGGACCAAAAATATTCATGAGACGGACAGACTGACAGGACTGATGGACGGATGGATGGATGGACAGACAGAGATAAAACAGTATACCCCCCTTTTTTAAAGCGGGGTATAAAAAGCCTTGCAAGATGTCATAATTGTTTGTTTTACAAAAAGAAGTAACCTAATTCTTACTTGTTAGGAGCTAGCAAACAAGATTTATTTAAAGTCGGTTATACATATAACAATACAACATAAGCTCTGTAGAGCTTTTACCTGACATACATATATGACAAGCACAATACATGAAACATAAAGCTCATCACTGAGATGGGTCGTTTTCAAAAAATGTCGGATTTTCAGTACACCCATGCTAACTTTTTTATTTCTAATGGAAATTTCAGTTGTAATGGTTTAAAAGAAAGCTTGTCGGATTTGTGATTCAGAACATTAATAATAAACACACCTTACATCTATTTTGATAAGATTAAACTGCATTTAAGACCCATTTTGGGGGTATTTGTCTGCGTACAGTGTCAGAAAAACACATTTCAAATGATTTTTTTGCGATTTTCTGATCGCCTTGATATCTACAAAAGGGACTTTTTAAGAACGTTAAATATTATTCTAACGAAAATTCGTAGCTTCTATATCACTGTATGTAACATATTATCTACAAACTAAATTGAATCTGCGTACAGGAGGTTCATGTCTTTCCTGTTACCGCTACTTATATCAGCCGTGAAATTAATCTCCCTATGAATATTGAATCAGTCAGTGTTTATTTCAAAAGTGCAAAGTAATCTTTACATTTAAAACGCCTCGTTTCTTGAACGACAGTGTAGAGAAAAGAAATTTCAAGACATTTAGTGAAAAAAATATAGCGTACTTTTTTTTATGTCTATGCTGTTACCACCAATTTTGATTAAATACACCAACAGTATATTTGTAAAAAGTGCAATAACGTGTTGGAAACCAAATTCACAATAGAAAAACATAATCACTTCTCCAAAGGGAGTAGTTATTTCACAACAGCAATCAAAAACGAAGAAATTTGTCTATCCTGTTATGTCTATCCTGTTACTATGGTTTCTATGGTTACAGTAACAGCATAGACAATTGTAGACAAAAACGTCGTTAATTTTTTTATCTTAACATATAGGTGCAAAACGAATGAAATATTTCCTTGTTTGAAGTCATCTTCAGGTTATAACGTCTTAATCTTCCCAATTAAGCATTCGCAGGTGCAATACTGATATCGGTAACAGGATAGACAAAAAGGTAACAGGATAGACTTTTATATAGTAATATATCAGAAACGTACGTTCCTGTTACCAATGAAATATAGAGAAAAGTAAACTAACTTATGAGGGATTTACTTGATGTTGGGTTTATTTGAAAGGGTGAAAAAATGCCGAACAATATAAATTGCTATCTTAGACTTGCATTACTGGTGCTAATTTTTACAACCTTTGAAAACCAATTTTTAGAGGCATTTTTCAGTACAACCTGGAAAATTGGCAAATTATCTATTATATTACAGAATGAATATATATAGAAGTTTATTCTCTTGAAAACCATCTAATTGTCTACGTAAAAAAAGCTTAACATTTTATCTTAACCTTTCTTAATAACCCAAAATTTCTTTTGAAAATGGTAACAGGATAGACAAAATAATGTACCACCGATCAAAAAATGTTATAGCATATTCTTGTATGACATCATTAAGATTGCATCTTTTAATATGTTGTTCTTAAAGTACTGTTTGTTATGATTTGCTTATGTAGAGGGTTGTTTGAATAAGTAACTTTTAATAATTTTTTCAATTTCAAAATTCGACATTTTTTGAAAATGGCCCAGATAGTAGTCTCAGATAGAGGGAGACAGGGTCAACCAAACTCCCCTATTCAATCTGAATGTAGGACAGAAAGTCACAGGACAAAAAGTCACGGTCAAAAAGTCACACATTGTCACAGGACAAAAAGTCACAATTTATAGTTTTGAGATAATTTTTCCTTGAACAAGAAAAACTTTTTTTGAACAAGAAAACACTTTTTTGTATTTTTCTTGAAGTTTTATACATGAACATGATGAAGCAACTTTGTAATTAAAATTTATTAAAAACAAATTAATCGGTGCATTAGGAATGTTAGGTTTGCGTGCATTACCATCACATTTGTGCGCAGCTTTTGATTACATTTGCATGCATTTTTTGACAGGTAAATATAAAAAAGGAGATGTGGTATGATTGCCTTTTATAGCTGACTATGCGGTATGGGCTTTGCTCATTGTTTAAGATCGTATGGTGACCTATAGTTGTGAATGTCTGTGTCATTTTGGTCTCTTGTGGACAGTTGTCTCATTGGCAATCATACCACATCTTTTTTATATTGGCTCATTGTTGAAGGCTGTAAAGACCTATAGTTGTTAATGTCTATCATTTAAATATTTTTGATCTCTTGTGGACAGTTGTCTCATTGGCAATCATACCACATCTTCTTTTTTACTTGTACTCGTTGTAACTCCGGAGATGTGGAGAATGAATATCATTTTTTATTCCAATGTGTTAAAATTAATGATGACCGCAATCATCTATTTCAAGAGATAACTAAAAGTTGCACCAACTTTTTAACTCTTCACGCAAGAGACATCTCTGGACATGCTGGAGTAGCAACTCTCAAATACTTTTTTATTTAACAAATAATACCTGTTTTACTATTTCAATAGTTTATTTTAAACTAATATGGCTTATGAACACAGAAGATAAGTCTATTCTCACTGCTGCATGTAAATTTATTTCGAAAAATTGTTAATCATGTGGCTTTCTTGTCTGCTTCAGACACGAGGAGGACTGTGTAAATACCACAGCTCCTTGAGTACCACCCCTTGGTGTCTGTTGCAGTAAGGAAACCTACACTATTTTCAATACCTGTTTACTGCAGTATATGTTATTTGCTGTGAATATACATGAACTTTTTCCATTTGTGTTTGTTTTTCTGTATCAGATACGAAGAGGATTGTTAGAGCTTTTAAGATCACAATCCTAGAGCATCGTCCCATGGTGTCTGTTGTAGCTAAACAATCCTTTACTTTATATTAATACATTTTCAGCAAAATTTTATAAAATCAAGTGAGAAAAAAAAAGCAAATAAATAAATAAAGTTTGCCACATCTCTGGACATGCTGGAGTAGCAACTCTCAAATACTTTTTTATTTAACAAATAATACCTGTTTGACTATTTCAATAGTTTATTTTACAATGTTATGTAAAATACTGAATGTTGTATCAATTATAAATGTTATGTGTATATGCCCCCCTGGGGACCTAATTTGGAAAATAAAATTTATCTTATCTTATCTTATCTTATATGCCCCCCTGGGGACCTAATTTGGAAAATAAAATTTATCTTATCTTATCTTATCTTATCTTATCTCATATTATATTATGAACAATTTCCTTAAATTAAAAATGAATATATGTAATAAAAAGAAGATATTTCAAATCTTTTTCATTTATGTTCAATATAAAAAAGAAGATGTGGTATGATTGCCAATGAGACAGCTATCCACAAAAGACCAAAATGACACAAACATTAACAACTATAGGTCACCATATGGTCTTCAACAATGAGCAAAGCCCATACCGCATAGTCAGCTATAAAAGGCCCCGCTAAGACAATGTAAAACAATTCAAACGAGAAAACTAACGGCCTTATTTATGTAAAAAAAAAATGAACGAAAAACAAATATGTAACACATACACAAACGACAACTACTGAATTACAGGCTCCTGACGTGGGACAGGCACATACATAAATAATGTGGCGGGGTTAAACATGTTAGCGGGATCCCAACCCTCCCCCTAACCTGTGACAGTAGTATAACAGTACAACATAAGAACGAACTATAAAAATCAGTTGAAAAAGGCTTAACTCATCAGATAGACAATAAATACAAGTGGACGTGGCCGGGTACTTATACATCCCGACACAAAAAGACAATGAACAGATCTGAGAGTACTCGCAGTTATCTGACAGCTAGTTCAAAGCCACTAACAACTAATAAAAAAAATCATGCCTCTAAGACTAAACACTCAATCCGTACACATCCAACATACAATGGATTTAGTGTAAAGACGTCATAAACAGCCAGAGAAAAACATGACCTTGTGCAATGCCAAGTTACAGGTATCGACAGATTGTAGATCCATGAAAATGTATATGTATATAACATACTAGTAATATTTAGTTAGCTTTTAATCTACTGATAACAAAATCAATATTTATACCAATAAAACAATACTCAATGATCTTATTACAGTGTTGAATAGGTAACCTTTTAGAATACGTTTATTTAATGGAGCAACAAGTTTACATGGATCATTTCTAAATTTCCGGGCACGGTTAACAACATTTCCGTATAAAATGAGGAGGATGTGCTATCCCGTTTGAAATAAGTTTTCTACAGGTACAACCAAACTTCAAAACCAAATTTTTATATCTATGGAAAAATTTAGTAAAGGTTTTAAGTAATTTATGGTAACGATATCCCTGATTTAATAATTTACCAGTAATACATAGGTTGCGTTCGTTAAAATAAAAAACGTCACAACAGACACGGGCATAGCGAACAAGTTGTGAAATATAAACACCGTAAGATGGTGCCAAAGGAACATCACCATCTAAAAATGGAAAATTAACAATAGGGAACGAAAAATCGTCTCTTTTGTCGTAAATTTTAGTGTGTAGTTTCCCGTTTAAAACCGAAATATCTAAATCCAGGAAAGAACAGTTATTACCGAATACATTTGATTTATTTGAAGTAAGTTCCTTGGGGTAAATTTCAGCGGTATATTGAGAAAATTCTTGATTATTTAACGAAAAAATATCATCAAGATAACGGTAAGTGTTGTTAAATTTATCAATTAAATGCAATTTCGACGGGTCTTTACTGAGTTTAGTCATAAACTGTGATTCGTAACAGTACAAAAACAAGTCTGCTATTAAAGGGGCACAATTAGTGCCCATGGGGATACCTACAACCTGTCGATAAACTTTGTTGCCGAAACGTACGTAAATATTATCAAGGAGAAAATTAACAGCTTCAATCATCTCATCACACCTCCAGTAAGTATATCTAGCATATTTACCGTTCTCATTAGAGAAGAAGGCTTTAAATGAGTTGCAGCAAATATATCTACATTCAGCTCTACCAAACGACCATTTAATTAAATAGGAAAACTTTTGTTTAATAAGATAGTGTGGAAGTGTAGTGTAAAGAGTAGAAAAATCAAAACTTTTAACAGAATCAAAAGGACCATCAAAAGCCCGTAATTTATCTAAAATATCCAAAGAATTTTTTAAACTCCAAAAATGGTTTATACCACTATGTTCATATATTTTATTACAATAGTTTATGATAAGCTCTTTAATAGTAGTTAATGAACTAGTTAAGAGCACTGACAGATTAGTTGCAGAACACTTACTAGAGGCCGAGATGAAACGATATTTAAATGGTCTTTTGTGTAGTTTAGGTAGCCAATACATAGTAGGGACCTTCCAATGTTCAGAAGAAGCCTTAAGCTTTGATGTGGTTGTGATATGCTTGTTTACTATATGACTCTCTGTGAAGCGGATGGACTTGAATGTAGATGAATTAAAAATTTCATTCTTAAGAACGTCCGTGTAGTATTTTCATCATACCACAACCACATTGTTGGCTGCTTTGTCGGCCGGTACAAACACAAACCGCTTTGAAAGTATTTGAAGTTTATTTCTATTCTGGAAATAGGTGTATTATGTACTCTATTATTTACTTCTAAATTATTTTCAAAATGTGATATTCTCTTATCTACCACAGTCATGCATTTATTTAAATAAGAATCAAGAGATTTTTTATCAGATTTTTCCCGTTTACACCATTTTTTACAAAATGAGGAAAGAGCATCTTTGGTGACTTGACGACACTCTTTCCAATCTATTTTAGATGGAGGACGATATTTTGGTCCTTTTTTCAAAAAGTTTTTAACCTCTCTGTCCTGGACGATATTGAGGTCCCCTGTAATAACATGGCCATAGGGAACATATCTAAACTTCGACGACTCATAGTTTCAAGTTAAGGGAGTATTACTATCTATATTCACGTCTGATGTAACCGACGTATAATTAAAAATTAAACTTCTGCTGGTTTTTTTGTATGTGTATGAAATAATAGGTGGTTCTATATTATCAAAATAGGGAGGTATAAAGTTTTGAACGGTGGAGTCATTAAATATACTAGAAAAGTTGATAAAATCAATACCTCTGCTAATATATTTAATTTTCAAAAAATGACGTTTATGATCTTCATGTTTGTCGATACGTGGGAACAGCCTATGGTGGCAAAATGCTGTAATTATACGAGAATATTCATACAGTGGGCTGAAGAATGAGATGGTGTCACACTCTTTGAAAATATCGTGTAATTTACTAATGGCTATTTGACCCAGTTTACATAATAATTGATGCCTACCATTATTTTTAAATATAGATAGGAGATTATCAAGTGTATAATTTATACGATGTTTAACTCGTTGATTTCGATTGATACGTTTCCCATGAGACCTATTATTTCGTTGTTTTTTATCAATAATATTCATGATATCAATAGAGGAAGTAGTCGATATGTTCCCTTGTCCAAGTATATTGTCATTTAGACCCAGGGGATAATCTGTTTGAAGTCGTTTAATCCAAGACAGTTCGATAATTTTACGGGAATCTTCAAATTGTTTATGCGACTGCCCTTGTTGTTTCTGGACCGTTTCAAGCGGTTGAAATCTAATAAATGTAATATTGTGGTTGTGTTTACCTAAATGTTGATAAATTATGCTTTTGAATTTCTTAGGTTTTGGGAAGCGGTATAGATGTTCCTGTGTTCTGATAAACTGTCAAATTAATCATGCTTATTTAACATTAAAGTCCTTGGAGTCAATCTTAATATGCATACTCTAGTACAAAGGAGTATAAGTATGCAATAGACATCTAGTTTTCAAAAATAAGAGTATCTATGCTATTAATTTATGACAAGAAGTTTATCAAGTAATAATTTCGGTTTGTTTAAATATTTCGGAGGTTAGTATGACCTCCTTTTTTGTGATGATTTTTTTGTTTGTAAGTTGGGATAATTGTTTGTACCAACAAAAATAAAAACACAAAGTTAATCTAGAATCATGTTTTTATCATTTTTTTATGTTTAGGTTGTCAGCAAGATGAAAAGGAAAAATATGCAGTTCAAAATTCAAAATGTGAATAAGCTGAGGTTCAAGTTCCTACCTTTGCAGATTTTCATATTTTGCATGAATGAATTCAAAGGTTATATGATGGACGGCAGACAAAGAAAAAACAACTTTTCAATTATCCTGTTCCTGAAGGATAAATATAAAACATTTTGTTTTCGGTAAGTTTTATGCTCTGTTTTGATAGTGTTAGTGCATTCATCTGTCCAATCTTTCCTCTAAATTGTATCCTCTTTAAGTTTTTGGTGAGTGTTCGCCATACATTTCAGTAAGTAACTTGTGGATTTACATGTATTTATAGATTAATACAAAAAGTTTAATTGCAGTTGAAATAAAAACACAGGTTTGGTCGAGCTGGTACTAGACAGTACAAGTATACTCAAATGGTCTGACTGTATGCATATGGTCAGACTGTAAGTGGATACTTTTATGTTCTGGACCGTAAACGTAAGGTCAAAATACTGATATGGTCTGGAACATTTATACATGTCTTAGATATAATATCAAAAACATTGGTGTTTGTGAACTTGGTAATGAGTTATTCGATAGAACTATAATGTTTTGAGATTATCAAATCAAAAATATCTCATTTTTATTTTTAATAAAGAAAAAGATTATTGATGTATGTATAAATGTATATTAAAATGAGACAGCAAGCCAACAACACAAAAAATAAGGATAAAACAATATAATTGTTTTGTATCAATGTTATAATTTCCAATATGTTCAAAGAGTTCAAGGTATTTTTTCATTGAAATAAAACACAAATTGAAATCTGTCAGAACTTCAAAAGCTTAAAAAAATGTTGTTTCTGTTGTCTGCATTTACAAACTTTACTATGCATTTACAAACTTTACTAAAATTGTCTGTTTATAAATTTTGAAATTATTATGAAACTAAGGTTTCAACTCCCTCAGGCAAAGTTGGCTTTAGATGAATTTGGCTATTTATTTTAGGTATTTTTGACATAAAGCTCTTCAACGATTTTCGGTACTTATACATCTTCGGATTTCAAATGTTTGGCTTTGAGCGTTCCTGATGAAGGTAAATCCAGAAAAGCGCTTCGGACGCAATAAATTATAAAACGTGTTGTTTTCCATTTTTTACATCACTGGGTCGATACCTCTGCTGGTGGACTATCAGTCCCCGAGGGTATCATCAGCTCAGTAGTCAGTGCTTCGGTACTGACATGATTTAACAAACTTTACTAAAATTGTCTGTTTATAAATTTTGAAATTATTATGAAACTAAGGTTTCAACTCCCTCAGGCAAAGTTGGCTTTAGATGAATTTGGCTATTTATTTTAGGTATTTTTGACATAAAGCTCTTCAACGATTTTCGGTACTTATACATCTTCGGATTTCAAATGTTTGGCTTTGAGCGTTCCTGATGAAGGTAAATCCAGAAAAGCGCTTCGGACGCAATAAATTATAAAACGTGTTGTTTTCCATTTTTTACATCACTGGGTCGATACCTCTGCTGGTGGACTATCAGTCCCCGAGGGTATCATCAGCTCAGTAGTCAGTGCTTCGGTACTGACATGATTTAACAAACTTTACTAAAATTGTCTGTTTATAAATTTTGAAATTATTATGAAACTAAGGTTTCAACTCCCTCAGGCAAAGTTGGCTTTAGATGAATTTGGCTATTTATTTTAGGTATTTTTGACATAAAGCTCTTCAACGATTTTCGGTACTTATACATCTTCGGATTTCAAATGTTTGGCTTTGAGCGTTCCTGATGAAGGTAAATCCAGAAAAGCGCTTCGGACGCAATAAATTATAAAACGTGTTGTTTTCCATTTTTTACATCACTGGGTCGATACCTCTGCTGGTGGACTATCAGTCCCCGAGGGTATCATCAGCTCAGTAGTCAGTGCTTCGGTACTGACATGATTTAACAAACTTTACTAAAATTGTCTGTTTATAAATTTTGAAATTATTATGAAACTAAGGTTTCAACTCCCTCAGGCAAAGTTGGCTTTAGATGAATTTGGCTATTTATTTTAGGTATTTTTGACATAAAGCTCTTCAACGATTTTCGGTACTTATACATCTTCGGATTTCAAATGTTTGGCTTTGAGCGTTCCTGATGAAGGTAAATCCAGAAGACGCAATAAATTATAAAACGTGTTGTTTTCCATTTTTTTGTATAATAAATTGCAAATTCTTGTGAATAATGGAATGTTATTATAGTTGCCTAAAGTTGTAACATTGATCTTTTATATGTATTATGTATATAACTTGGGAAAATACCCAAATGTTATAAAGAAGAATAAATTGATTGTTATATAGTATTAGAATAGGAAGATTTGGTATATTGCTCATTTGACAACTCTCCATCAGAGACCAAAGGATGTAGGCGGTTAGCAACTGATGACCATGATGACACTGGACAACTTTTAACAATCAGTAAAATCCATACCGCATAGCTATTTTTATTGAAAATCATATTATTGCTACATGTATGCAAACAATTTTGTATTTATAATTAATAACTTCAATTTTTGTTGGTTCTTTTTCAGAAGGATTGAAATTCATCACCTAGAATAAATGAAGAAAACATAGAAACAAGACCAGAAAAAATTCAAAGACAAAAGTTGGATCAGTTATTATTTTCATCACTCAGTCAATGATTTGGAATTCTTTAAAATATCAAAAGATCTTGAAACCACAATAATGTCAATGTTCTGTGCTGAATGACCAAAAATTGGACTATTCAATCACACAATGCTTGATGATTAGAAACTATTAATGTTTTGTGTGGAGGGATATTGTGAAAAAAAATACATTTACTTAAATAGTTACTAGTATGTTTAGCCTAATAATAGAGTTTTTCACTGATTTCAAATAGTAAATATAAACATATATTGATACTTACATTATCTGCTTTGATGTTTAAAAGTTACGTTTTGAACAATTATAGAACAATATGTTGAATTAACATTTCCAAAGAAAAAAAAAGATATTCAATTAAAAAGATTCATCTTATTACAATTTACTACCAAAATAGAAGACATTTCAACATACACATTACTGTATATTTTTATCTATATATTTATAATTTAAATCCCATAGGATTTTAATTAGTCCCATGTGATATTTAAAATCCAATGGGATAATTATAGTCCCATGGGATTTTTTTTGGTCCCATCGGACAACAAATATCCCATGGGACCAAAAAAAAATCCCATGGGATAATGGTCGATCCCATGGGATATTGAAAATCCCATGTTTTTAAAAATCAAATAGCAAAATAAATATAATAGTAACAGTAGAAAACCAATGAAATTATTGAATCCCATGTAATTCCGCACATTTTGGTTATATTCATGACATTGTAGCTCTTATTTGAGGCGGCGGCGGATTTGCAAATGAGTGTTTTGCAAATTAAAAGTGTCCAGTGTTAATACACGATGGTCTTGGCGTTTTATAGGTTCTGCGTACTGACTTTGTTTATCATCTTAATAACGTGTTACAGTATTCTTTTATTTATCTTTATTTACCTTTACTGTTTTGGTGATATATATTTGACGTGACTCTGCACTTATGCATCCCGTTATTGTTTTATAATTATTGTATTCTTAGGTTTCATGTTTGCTTATGTGCATCTATTTACCTTTTGTGTTTCTTTGATACTTATGACGTGGCTCTATACATCCCGCCATTGTGTTATTATTATATGATGAAGTTTTAATTTGTCATTTGTGCTTCTTCCTTGTAACATGTCATTTTTTTATTTACATTTTTGAATTTCATCATTTATGTCCTGCATTTTATTTATTGACTGTTGATCATGTTGTATACGCATCTTTGCCAAAGCTGTCATGCGTACATTTAAAGTTTTCATGCTACTCGCCATCCAGATTGTGTGCTTGGATACATGTTTTAATTCGCAAACTTTGTCTTTTAAATGTGTGACAACTGCAGTTAATTTGTGAACAGTTGTAATTTGTTCTTCAACTGCATTTTTATTATTGTTATCGCTGATAAGAATATATGCTACTTCTCTATTTCCTCCTCCGTTTGTATTAAGATGTTTATAAAAAATAAGTACATGCCGGTATAAACACTTCAAAACTAGACGTGCTGAAAAACATCCCAAGGCCACCACCAGTCAATTTATAACTTAAATGTTCTGATCTAGTTTCTTTTTTAAGGACTTTGGTTAATTTAAAGTGTATAGTCTCCCGACATATTTAGGTGTTGGAACAGCTTGTTTGTTCGCTGCAAATAAAGAATGCAAGTAAAAGAATATAAAAAAATAGTTTAAACATATTCTACTTACTCAAAGTGAAATGTATTTGACACAAGTAAACCATAACTTTAAGTCAACTCCGAATAACAATAAATTATAATTTATCCTGCAATTGGGTGTCCTACTATACAGATAAAGCCCTACATATATCGCTATGCTGTATCTGTATACTAAACAGATATTGCTTTTAAGCTTCGCCAACTGCCGGACTGAGTATTGTTTAAACCTGTGTGACCGCAGAATGTGTATTTCAGTTGCATTCCAATGGCTCTTTGCATCCATTACAGCTGTTTATTCGGGACAATTATTATATAATTTTAAATATAAACTTTGTTGTACGTTCATGACTTTTAGAACGCACCTACGCATGTGAGATTTCCGCGGGGTTTTGGTGAATGTAAACAGAAAGAGACGAGGACCTAGAATACTGAACACGAACAGAGAAAACGTTATTTAAATGGTCAATAAAGGCAACAGTAGTATACCGCTATTCAAAACTCATAAATCCATGGACAAAAAACAAAATCGGGGCAACAAACCAAAACCGAGGGAAACGCATTAAATATAAGAGGAGAACAACGACACAACACCGAAACGCAACAGCACACAGAAACGGACCAAGCAACAGACAATACACCACGAGAATAACAAATATAACATCAAAACCAAATACATAAATATGGGATAGACAAGTACCGTGCCACTTCTTATCTCAAAATTAAGAGAAAACAGAAACGACTCAACGTTAAAATGCAACACACACACAGAAACGAACAATATTATAACAATGACCATCTTCCTGACTTGGTACAGGACACTTTTAAAGGGGAATAAAAGTGGTGGGTTGAACCTGGTTTTAATCACTTATTTAAATATAATCGGAATATTCACAGATGGAGACTTAATTAAAAAGGTCCTGTATCATTAAGTCATTGTGCTTCTGAAGGTTATCGAAATGATAGTTTTAAACATATACTCAAATTTAAAATACGTCGGATATCTTTTTTAAAGATAGTTCTTGTTTTATTTGTGTTTACTGTTGAAATCAGTTATGTTAAAATAGATAATCATTCACCTTGAGCGATGTATTATTGTTGACCATTCGAGATTCTTTTTTTGCGAACCCGTCTTCAGCGTAATGTGTAATTTTGATATAACTACGAGCGTAATGTGTGATTTTGATACAACTACGCGGCCTCAAGGGATTACAAATAGAAAATAAATGCTAAAAATGTTTGTTTTTGTGTCTTTCAAAACACAAACAATATACAGAATTAATTGCAGGATAAAAACATTAACTGTTTAGTGTCTTTAAATATCAGCTGTATTTGTACTCGGCTCGAAACAGGTGTATGCGAGCTTTTGTCTTTAAATATCAGCTGTATTTGTACTCGGCTCGAAACAGGTGTAGAAGCTCGAATACACCTTGTTTCCTAGCCTCGTACAAATACAGCTGATATTTAAAGACACTTAATAGTTATTGTCTATAAAATTCCCTGACTTCCTTATAATACGATATACATGGATTACATACAAAGGTTATGTTTACAAAAATAATAACTCATTAATAAATTTATCAATAAAAAGTAAATCATATCAATAGTTAAAGAATGACAAACCAACTAATTAAAAACAAAGAACATTAAACAAATAGTAGCAAGTAAGATGACCTACATATTTTGACAATAACACTTAAGTAAATAAACTCATGATAGATACCAGGACCAAATTTAGTATATACGCCAGACGCGCGTTTCGTCTACAAAAGACTCCTCAGTGACGCTTGAATCCAAAAAAGTTTAAAAGGCCAAATAAAGTACGAAGTTGAAGAGCATTGAGGACCAAAATTCCTGAAAGTTTTGCCAAATACAGCTAAGGTAATCTATGCCTGAGGTAGAAAAGCCATAGTTTTTCCAAAAAAAATCAAAAATTTGTATACAGTAAATTTATAAATATAACCATATCAATGACAATTCATGTCAGCACAAAAAGTGCTGACTACTGGGCTTGGGATACCCTCGGGGAAATAAATCTCCACCATCAGTGGCATCGACCAAGTGGTTGTAAATAAACTCATCATAGATACCAGGACCAAATTTAGTATATACGCCAGACGCGCGTTTCGCCTATAAAAGACTCATCAGTGACGCTCGAATCCAAAAAAGTTTAAAAGGCCAAATAAAGTACGAAGTTGAAGAGCATTGAAGACCAAAATTCCTAAAAGTTTTGCCAAATATAGCTAAGGTAATCTATGCCTGAGGTAGAAAAGCCATAGTTTTTCAAAAAATTCTAAAATTTGTATACAGTAAATTTATAAATATAACCATATCAATGAGAATTCATATCAGAACAAACAGTGCTGACTACTGGGCTTGTAATACCCTCGGGGAAATTAATCTCCACCAGCAGTGGCATCGACACAGTGGTTGTAAATAAACTCATCATAGATACCAGGACCAAATTTAGTATGTACGCCAGGCGCGCGTTTCGTCTACAAAAGACTCATCAGTGACGCTCGAATCCAAAAAAGTTAAAAAGGCTAAATAAAATACGAAGTTGAAGAGCATTGAGGACCAAAATTCCTAAAAGTTTTGCCAAATACAAATTCGGAAAACTAACAAGGGAGTAGGTCCGGTTAGGGCCGATTTTGGCCTCAAATTTCAAGTTCATCTAAAGATTTTGGACACTTTTTAAACACTTAAATGTCTATTTCAATTGATTTGATTAGTTTTAGTGAAAGATTTTAACTGATTGTGTCATTAAAAAACGCTCTGATTGAAGCTTTAATATGAAAAATCTATCAAATATGCCAAAAACGTCACTTTTTAAATGTTTTTTGTCAAAAATGAAAGTGGCCGCATCCGTGTTCATGCTCAAACTTTATATATGTTATGAATTATCATCAAATACAACTTACATTTCAATATTATGAATGAACACGAATGCGGCCACTTTCATTTAAGACGGAAACCGTCTAGAATTTAACTAAAATGCCAAAATTATGAAGATTTCAGTAATTTAGCATGACTTAATGATGCTAGTAGACGATATATGTGCATTGTATTGTCAAAAACTGCCCATATTTATGTAGCAGCAGCATTCTTCTTTCCAATAAATAGCTAAAAGATAACAATTTCACAATTTTGTAAAACTGCTATATTTTGGGACCAAAAAGGGGTCTTACTGAACCTACTCCTTTTACAAGTTTTGTTAAAAAAAATGGAAAATTGTTGAAACAATAATTTAACAGAAATTAGAAATCAGACTGTATATAGTAATATACTTGAGTGTTTAATATTTGTTTTTATAAATTATCTTTTGTTTAATAGAAGTACATTTGTAAACCATCAGAAGAACGTGGTCCTTGATAGATTATTATGAGCTAGAATACAACTTTTGCAATACTGTAAAACAGTAAAATCTTTACATAGTCATGATACCAAGATATAGTGATATGTTATCAGAGTATAACTCTGCTTAAAAAATAATGATGTATTATTTTCTATACAACTAGATACATTTTACCTTAATAATAATACGGATATATATTAAATTCTATAGTAAAACTTTATTTCGAGAAATTTTCTCTTATATTTATCTAAAGTTTTCTCCCATACAACATTTACAGTACGTAAATGGTTTATTCTGGGATTTTTAAAAGAAATTGTATGCACGTAGAACTTCTAAAAAGATAAAGAAAAATCGAAAAATTTAAGTTGGTAACCGATCTAGTTTCCGAGTTCCAGACATTTGAAAATGGTAAGGAAACAACATAAAGTACATAGACATAACGTCAAATTTGAACCAAAAATAAGAAATTTCAAGCTTTATTTATTCTTCAGTTAAAACCAATCCTACGATTTTTCTATAAAAATTAAATGTTTTTAAGGTATTATTTTCCTTTCTTTTGATATATAATTTTCAAGGGGGTCACCGAACTCCTTTTTATACATATCAGGCGTTGAAAGGGTGTTGTTGACGGAAAAAGAGGGAAAAAAGCATGACGTCGCCGAAAGGATTACGCAACGTCAAGGCTATATCAGCAGAATTGTCAAGACAACGACCGCTTCATTATTTTTTTCAGCACTACTAATGCGCTATAGATCTTATTATCATGTCTGAAAAAATGATGAGTTATCTATTATTATTTTTTTTCAGTGATTATACAAGATCCTATGTATTTATTACTAGTTTAAACTATTTTATTAATTTAAACTATTTACATCAGTGTAAAGCATTGTGTATAAGTTTCCTAACATTTGGTTGAGGCAAAGTAAAGTTAGAGAACGGAAACCTTTTTGGGGACGGACGGACGGACAGACAAGTTTAAAACTTAATGCCCCTCCGCTACGACGGGTGCATTATAAAACACAACAGTTAAATTTTATTCACCCGATACTTGCAGAAGGTCATACATATACAATATATAAAATTATGTTTCAATGGCAAGGGAAAAGTCGAACAAAAATAGTTTTTGAACTTTGATGCACATTACATGTATCCCTACGTTTTCTCCTATCGCTGGTTTTGTTCCATTATTATAGTGACGGCAATGCATACACTCTAAAAAAACAACTTACTTGGAATTACCAAAAAAAAGTAATTCAATTACTTGATTGATTCAAGTAATTGAATTTGTCAAAATTATTGGTCATTGATAGTAATTATTGGTGATGTTAAGTAATTTCAAGTAAATACAAGTAATTTACTTTTTCAGTAATTCTAAGTAATCCAATTCAGTAAACAAAATAATCAACATAAGTAATTCTAAGTAATATTTTAAGTAATTGCAAGTATGTATTACAAGTAAATACTAGTAATATAACAAGTAATTGTAAGTTATTCACAGTAAAACGTCAAGTAATTCACAGTAATAATCAAAGCAATTTCAAGTAATCCTTAGTAATAATCTTAAGTAATTCTCAGTAAAATAATTAGTAATTACAAGTAATCCTAAGTAATAATTTCAAGTAATCCTAAGTAATAATTTCTAGTAATCCTAAGTAATAACTTTTAGTAATTCTAAGTAATAATTGTAAGTAATCCTTAGTAATAATTTTAAGTAATTCTTATTAAAAATCTTAGTAATCAAGGTAAAAAATAAAGTAAGTAATTCTTTTAATACACATTAAGTTTTTCTTTTAATGATAGTAAGTAATTCTTTTAATACATATTGATTATTTGTATTAATAAAAGTAAGTAATACTTTTAATATTTATTGAGTGATTCCTTTACACATAAATTATATTAATATTTATAAGATATTTATAGATTAAAATAAAAATTCTACACTGTTTTATTATAAATTCATATAATTTGAAATAGTAACATACCTTTTTAAAGAATGATCATATACTATATCCTTTGTTATAATCCATTTCTCTTGTTTGTTGTAAGTTAACATGGGCTACCTCCCCAGCAACTTTTTGTGTTACATTTTCATTTAATTGAATTAGTACACAAAGAGTAGCCAGACACATGAAAACCCACAAAGAGTCCTTTTTATAAGGTTCTCCTTTCCATTTGATGCTTGTCAATCGTGCAAGTATTTAAACAAACTCGGTATACTTTTGTTCAAATTCAAAACTGAATGAGCTCCAGCCAATTTTCAAAAATAGCTTAACAAAGTCAAATGAAACCTTAATTCTGATTGGCCGAATATTTTTTCAGTCTCAAATCAAAAACTACTTATTAAAAATACAGGAAATATTATACAATTTTGTACATTTATAATAAATAGTTAGTTTTTAATTTTAGTAAAACTAAGTCATGTTATTTTACATTATAAAAATTATATCAAAAGTAGATAATAATAATTTGAAGATATTTTGATATGAAAATAGGTTAAGTAATGACTAGTAATTCTTATACTAAGTAATTCCGATCAAACTTTTTAAGCATTTCAAAGTATTATCTTAAAACAGGCTATTTTTCAAATTGGAATTATTTTTAATTATGTAATTTGCATGATTTCTTGTGCTGAAATTCCATGTTTATTCTGCATTATTATTTTTAAGCATTGCATAATACTTTCCATACAATGTATTTTGTATAGATAGTGTTGTGCGCAGCACAGTACATTCTATTGAAAATGTGTTATCTACTTTGGAAAAGAAAGACACACTGAACATTATAATACATAATATACATGAAATTCATAAAAATTTTCAAGCACAGGAAAATATGCAAATTTATAATTAAAAATATTTCCAAGTTGGAATAATTGCCTGTTTAATGAAAATTGTTATCCAAAATTATGCAATTTTCAAACTTAAACCTACATATTGTTGAAATTGTTAAATTATGGAGTCCAATTTCATAGGAAGCATTTTTTATTATATATATAACATGTATAATAAGCCTTATGCAAGAAAACAACATGGTATAGTGCCTTAACTTACTTAGTAATAACAAGTGTAATATCCATGTTATCAGAAGTAATTCATATATATACAGATGTATACACGTCAAATACATTGTAATTCTTGAATTTTTACAACACAAATAATAATATGCAATTTGTATTAAGAAATCAATTTACAAGACCTAAACTCACAATCAAGACATTATTACAGAAAATGGCTAGCTATATAGATACCAAACACCAAACTGGTATCAATCAAATTGAAATCTTATCTAGACGCAATATTTATTTCAGAAGTTGTAAATATATAGAGTAAAATTATATAGTAATCATTTCAAGTAATTTATCTAATCCTACCTAGTAATGAGAAGTAATTTTTTTCAAGTAATCAGAAGTAGTTTTAGTAAAAAATTTACTGCATTTAAGTAAAAATTAATAACTAAGTAATTTTTGAAATAGTTTTACTAAATTCAAGTAATCATTTTTACTTAAAACTATTTGGATTACTTAAATCAAGTATAAAAATTAATTAAGTAATTTCAAGTAATTCCTTCAGAATATTTAGTAAAACTAAGTAAAAGTAATTAATTATAAGTAATAGTAAGTAAATATGTAAGTAATATAATTACTCAAAATGAGTAAAGAAGAATTACTAAGTAATTTTTTTTAGTGTGTAGAATTGTTTTACATTGTCTTATCGGGGCCTTTTATAGCTGACTATGCGGTATGGGCTTTGCTCATTGTTGAAGACCGTACGGTGACCTATAGTTGTTAATGTTTGTGTCATTTTGGTCTTTTGTGGATAGCTGTCTCATTGGCAATCATACCACATCTTCTTTTTTATATATAGATGTGAATATTTTAAAACAAATGTATATACATTCCAACTTATGTATCTTTTGATATTTTTGTTAGTCGGGGTTTCCATTAAACTGTACTGTGCGCTATTCGTATACACCATTAACACCTCCTCCTTTTCCTGGAAGGATTAGATCTTGCAAAAATATACCCTTTGAAAAAGCATTGTCAACCTTGGCTTCTCCGCGATTGAAACTGTTTCCTCGGGGTGACAGTCCGCTCTATCCCCCTCTCAGCTATGTCAGTTATTTATATATTGTTCAACACGGACTTTGAATACACATTAGATGACGTTCTGCTAAATGTACTAGTTGCTAGTCTAGATTTGTGTGCAAAGTTTCATACCTGTAGCAGGATGTGCACAATTTTTCACGAAGCCGCCGTACTATTTGTGAGCTGTTATGATCGATCAAGCTAACAATATACTGAATAGAAATGCTGCATGTGATTTGAGGAACCGTCTTCGAAGGAGTTTTAAAGTATTAATTTGCTGTTGCAGCGATTGGACATCGCCAACGGCATTATGTGCCTCGTAATTTATGCCAACAATATTCCTGTTCGTACTTCAGAATTTTTTGGAAAGTTTTAATTATTGTGAAAATTTAGAATAAAATACGTATAGCAAAATAAAAAAATCATATTCTAACTTTTGATAGCAGCATTTGCACATGTATACAGTCAGCATCAACTTTAATCGAAATAAGTAATTACGAAATTTTGCGCTTTTTAAAATAAATTGATTGATGCACGCAGAAATTTCTAGATCTTCAGCATAATCATGATAATATACTTTGCAAATTTTTTTTATTTTCAAGTGGAAGTAAAGAGTAATTTTCATGCAGCGGATCTTTATTTTTCCCTTACCGCATGTTCATGCTTGAAGCTTGTAATTCACAATGTCCCATTCAATTCAACTAGAATGAAAAGCAATGCGTAACATTTTTTACAAGTACTTTCATTTTCAAATTCTATTTATAGGCCATATCGCGGACGTGAAAGAAAGCACTGTAAAGAAAGGTTTTTTGTTTGTCAGATGAACATCCATATGTTTATATTTAAATGCGAAATCAGTTATACAACAGGAATATCAAATCAAAAGTATCAGAATTAACCTATTTTTTGTCGAATATTGAATATAGAATATACGTCCTTTAGAAACGTTTTCACAATTGTTTTGAGAAATAAATTAATTTCTTTGAATGCAAATGCATGACTGTATGTAAACTGTCTGTGGCTATATAGTGAATGCTTTAATTTGTTATTGTGTGAGTGTATGTGTGTAATGCATGCACATGTTTATAATATTATAATCAATACTTCATTTCGTTTTCACGTCCCGTATCAATATTCCCGATTTTCAAGTTTAGTCTCAGTCTGATCTGTGCCGATTACCAGCGTGTAGTAAGTTAATGTATGATTGTACAGTTACCCCAATGCATATACAAAATACTTCCGAGACCGATTCTCTGTTCTTTTTTAAAAACAGTTTTGTAGAAACATTATGGTGAAAAGCAGTTCTTGCAAGTGTAACGGATTAGTGTAATGTTTTCCCAGGTTCTCTAATAAACTGACGATTATTAAAGTCTATATATGTTTTATTACGTGCTTTTTACATGTATTTTGTAGTTCACATTTACAATACATTTCAATAAGATATAAATACTTAAAATACGATGGTCAAGTTTACGGTTAAGTCCTTACCTGGTTAGTAAGATATATTGTTTTAGATAAAATGTAGAATGTAATAAAGTCAACTATTTACTAGCGTTCAAATCCCAAAAGTGCACTCCCCAAAACCCTAGAGCTTACGTATTTCTATCCCCAAAATGACGTCATAGGCCCGGCCGGGCTACCGGGACACCGGAAGTGGCCCGGCGGGGGAAAACAAAATGGCCGGATCTACAAGAGTAATTAATAAAACGGAGATAGAATAAAAGAAAAGAAAGTTAACCAAACCCCTGAAATATTTAAGGGCTAACAGTAAAGTGACTACCGTCACACTCCCTCCCTCTTAAGACCTAATGTGCCAAAACACATTAGTCCAAAGTGGCAAGAATATAACCTAAAATATATAATTTAAAAACATACACAAGTGATTAACAATATGTATAATGTTACTAGTTTTGTAAGTATTGTTCAAAAACTATCTGAAATAAAGTTATAGTTAGCACAATCAATATGTAATGAAAATTCAGCCTCCTAGGGCCTATATAATTTAATATAGATCAACAAGTAATAAAATATTCAATAATAACAACAATTAAATATATTTATATGACAATGTTCAACCTGAAATACAAATGAAATAAATTAAGTTATTTAAATAAAATTATGCAACAATAAATATAATAAATATAGAGTAACATCACAATATTAAATATAAAGTTCAACGACTATTGTTTGGCAATGTCTCTGAATAGTTCATCTCTCCATTTATTTTCGGCTATCTGTCTCCTGAGTTCTCGGTTTTCTGCTTCGAGCTTCCTTCTACTGTCTCTGTCTTGTTGTCTGCTTCCTGATTCCTTTATATCCTCCAACTTGTGAGTTCGCTCACTCACGCAACCGTCCAATAGCATCCACAGAGTTGCACAGCCATCTTAGAAGGGATTCAACTTCTGGGCGGGTCTCTGGTATTAGTGGCAGTATCAACGGAGGCAGATCTGTAATTGATGTTTGAGTTTCACTGGTTGTGGTCTTACAACCAGATTGGTTGTTTTGCTCTGTTGTGATCAGGTTTTCATTACTTGGAATTGTTGATGTAGTACAACCAGAGTGGTTGTTTGCAGGATGCCCAGAATGGGCATTTTCTGTTTCCGGCTGGCTTCTGTTTCTATACTCTGCAAGAGAAATTCTTGATGTTAAGGAAAATGGGGTTCTATCAGGAAATATTGGAAATTCTGGTAGTGGAAGTAATGGCGGTCTTCTTGGTGTTTCTGGAAATTTTGATGGAAGATTTACGACAAAAGATGGTGAAGTGGTGATAGATGGTGTACTGGTGATAGATGGTGTGCTGGTGATATATGGTGTGTTGTTGTTACCCATAGTGGTAACAGTATCAGTCAATGGTGTGGTAGAGGTTGTTGTTGCTAAATTGGTCCGGCCACGGAAAAAAAACCACCAGGATCAACAAATCCTTTATTTTCTCTGACCTCCTTTTTACATGTGGTTAATTGCGTTTCCAGTTTAAGTACATTTTCAATGTCATGAATTTTTTTGAGGTGCTGCTTCATATCAGCTTTCCTTCTACATACTGACTTGCACAATCTCTCTGGGCAACTGTAACTGATTGTTAAATATAAGTGCTTCTCGTCCCAGTGTCTTTGATACTTAGCTTTTGACCCAAATCGACCGGCGTTACAGCCATCAATAGGACACTGCATAGTTATTGGTGTGTAGAAAAATTCAATCCTGTTTTCTAAATCCTCATCATTAAAGTCTCCATCAGCAAAGATTTGAATTTCCATCCTGAAATTGGAACCAAAAGTTTTTAGGTGACAATGTATAAATGCATTTGGTTTTACTGATCAAATTATTCAGTTAATTGACTAGCACATCTCCCCCTTTAAATAAAAATAAACTAAAGGAATATATATATTATGTCAAATTAAATATTACTCTTGACAATTCTGACATGGCCCACATTGGCCAGTCATTTTAAAGCAACATTGTTTATTTAGTACAAGTATACATGTTTCTATTAACGTAGCCGAAAACTAAGAGTCCATGGCCAACAAATTGCCGTATAATAGAACATGCCCACCCTGACTATTTATAAGCCGTGTTACATTGGTACACATTGACCAATTCAACGTTCTCTATATATATCGATCCACATTAATCGATTTAACCACAGCCTCCGGTTACCCATAGTACCGAAAGTACGTACATACCCATGGCAAAAAATTGTTCATGTGCGTATACCGGAATACTGTACATCCTTAATTAACTAATAACAAAAGAAAACATATAAAATATGTGCTAATAAATTATCCGAACACTTGTTCAGAATCAAAAAAGCATGTATTCATGCAAAGTTATGGTTATGCTCTTGTTAAATACATATCAACGAGTATATATATAAATACATAGTATATTCAGAGTGTAAATTTATTATGTTGGGTATAAATGTAAAAAAAGAATATGTATAGTTTGTACTTGTATTGTATATTTTTGCATTTCAAATAACTAACTACCCCCCTTCTTTTAATAAAAAGAATTTGGCATTATTTTTACTGTATTATTATGTATGTTAATTTGGCAAAAACTTTATTGGAGGTTTTATCTGTCTTCCACGACTACTATACTTAGGAGAAGCTGGTTCCGTTTCAACATTGTGAACATTTTCATCTTGTATATCAGTGATATTGTCAACGGTGTCATCAATCCAAATTGATTGATCTAATGTTTGTTCTGTCAATTGTTCTTCTTGAACTGGAGCATCAGATGTATCATCACGTGTGTAAAGTGCTTTTAAATGGTCCACATGGACTACTTTAAGCTTTGAATTTTGACAATCCTTTATTTCGTAGGTTATATCAGATAATTTTCTATTAATTTTGTAGGGACCAATCCAACCCAAACCAAGTTGTTTGTTTGCTTTTGGTGGATACCATCTGAGAACTTTATTCCCAATTTCAAATTGTCGGTGTTTTAGTTTACAATCATAGTATTTTTTCTGTCTATGAAAACTTGACTGCAAATTTTCGTGAACTTTATCAAAAGCTCTTTGCACGGCGTCGCGCATCCATTCAATGTATAGGTTTGGACAGAAACTAAAAATTTCATCTTGGTTTGACCCGGTTAAGATATCAATTGGTAAAGATATTTCGCGTCCTAGCATTAGTAAATTTGGACTGCATTTTGTACTTTCGTGGGTACATGCTCTGTATGCCATAGTAACATAAGGGAGGTGGCTATCCCAATCATCTTTATTTTCATTAACAAACATTGATAAAATTTGTTGAAGGGTCCTATTGTAGCGCTCTACCATACCGTCTGACTGTGGGTGATAGGCAGTGGTTCTAGTTTTCACGATTTCCAATAAATCGCACATACTTGCGAATAGTTTGGACTCGAACTCACGTCCCTGATCAGTATATATACGGCATGGCGCCCCGAACCGAGAAATAAATTCTGTTACGAGCTTGTCGGCCACTGTCTGAGCACAGTGTTCTTTGAGAGGGTACGCCTCAGTCCACTTGGTAAAGTAATCGGAAACTACCATGATGTACTCGTTTGAATGGTCTGTAATTGGCGGTGGACCCATTAGATCTATTGCGATACATTCCATTGGTCTATAAACATTTCTATGTTGCATGGGAGATTTGCCTAGACCAGGGCCCGGTTTTCTTTGCTGGCATAAGAGACATGTCTGACACCATCGTGTTATGTCTGTAGTCATTCCCGGCCAATAAAACCTTGCTCTGACTTTCGCTAGAGTTCTATCGCGACCAAAGTGCCCTGCTGTTCTACAGTCATGTAGAAGACGCAAAATTTCACCCCGAATTCTCTTTGGCGCAACCAGTTGCTGATATGATGTTCCATCACTATTTTCCCATCTTCTGTACAGAATGTCGTCAATTACATCGAGCAACTCCCATTGTTTTAATAAAGTAGTAAGGTCTTGGTCAGCTGTGCTTATATGAGGCTTTTCTTTACCATGTATTTGTCGAAGCGATAGCATTGAACTGATTGTTTTGTCCTCATGTTGATATTGTTTTAATTCGGTTGTACTCCATTGTTGTGTCCAGTTTGATTCTTGGAAGTCAACCGAAATGTTGACATCAGAGTCATCAGATACGTGTTTTGTTTGATTGGAATTATTTAGCGTTTTGTCGTGCTTAGAGATGACTGATACAGGACAGTTGCTTGCATTGTTATTAGCGCTGCACTGTAAACAGGTACTCCTCTGACATCTTCGTCTTGGGCGCCGAGCCAGGGCGTCTGCATTGCCATGTAATGCCCCTTTTCGTTGTTTTATGTCAAAATCATACGTGTCAAGGGAGGATATCCAGCGTGCCACCATTCCCTCTGGTTCTTTAAAGTTTTTCAACCATGTAAGGGAGGAATTGTCAGTACGGATAAGAAAGTTACGTCCGTACAGGAAATGTTTGAATTGTTTTACGAATACCACGACTGCCAAAAGTTCTCGATAAGTTGTGCAATATCTCATTTGTGACCTAGAGAGAGTTTTGCTACCGTACGCAATAACTTTTTCCTCTCCGTCTTGAACTTGCGATAGGACAATGCCATAGGCACTAGCGTCCGTGTCTAAAATAAATCGATCGTTCCAGGTAGGATAAGCCAAAATTGGAGCGGAAGTAAGCGCATTCTTCAAAGTAAGAAAAGCGTTTGCACACTTGTCAGACCAGACAAATTTCTGATCTTTTCTCGTTAACTGTGTCAGTGGAAAAGATATTGTTGAAAAATTGGCTATAAACTTGCGGTAGTAGGACGCTATGCCTAGAAACGAACGGACATCAGACACATTTTCCGGAGCTGGCCAGTGCTTGATAGTGTCTAATTTTTCAGGGTTACACTTAACTCCTTCCTTGGAAACGACGTGACCCAAATAGGACACTTCTTCTTCAAAGAGGGCACATTTTTTTGGTTTAAGTTTTAGGTTTGCTGACTGGAATCAATGGAAAACAGTTGTCAAGTTTTGTAAAGTTTCATCAAAAGATTTCCCAAAGACAATTACATCATCAAGATACACAAGGCATCTCTCCCATTGCATTCCGCTCAGTACGATTTCCATGAGACGTTCAAAACTTGCAGGGCTGTTAGCTAGGCCAAACGGCATACATTTAAATTGAAAAAGTCCTTTGTGAGTGGCAAATGCGGTCTTTTGTTTATCTTTTTCGTTCATCTTCATTTGCCAATACCCGCTGGCCATGTCCATGGAACAAAAGTACTTGGCGCCCGCAAGTGAATCTAGTGACTCGTCGATGCGCGGAAGGGGATAGGCGTCCTTGCGCGTAATGGCGTTCAATTTTCTGTAGTCCACACAGAAGCGCGTGGCGCCATCTTTCTTCTTCACGAGTACAATTGGTGCTGCCCAAGGAGAGTTACTGTGCTCTATTATGTCTTGTTCCAACATTTTCTCAATTTCTGTCTCTGCAATCTCCCTCATGTGTATAGGTAGTCGGCGCGGAGGAAGTTTTATCGGCTTCGCATCTCCCGTATCGATAGTGTGCTCGAAAAGATTAGTTTGTCCAAGTATCCCATCCGGTTCCATAAAAATGTCGGAATATTTTTTAATGACGGTAGTGAGTGCAGCGCGCTGGTCATGTGTTAGTTTTTTAGATGAATTGTCTACCAACGGCTGCAAATGTGCAGGAAGGTCAGGACTGACTTCCGGTCGTATTGAGGAGATTCGTTTTTCAAATCCGCATCTATCTCCATAACTTACTTTCTCTTTCTGTCCAA
Organism: Mytilus galloprovincialis; assembly: GCF_965363235.1. Classification (NCBI taxonomy): domain Eukaryota; kingdom Metazoa; phylum Mollusca; class Bivalvia; order Mytilida; family Mytilidae; genus Mytilus; species Mytilus galloprovincialis. The sequence continues at coordinate 65,744,860 of NC_134838.1, read as the reverse complement.
ATTGACCAGAGAGTATCTGTTCGACAGGGTGTACCGTTGCCACCTGTATATTTTTCTTTAAGATTTTCGAATTTGGTGTCGGGTTCATTATAGAAAAGACTATATTTGTTTTTGTTGTATCGGTTAGTGACTTTGGTATTATAACATGTTCACCACCCCTGAATCTATCTAATGGCTCTAAACAGCCATCTTTAGTACTTGGAAAATGACCTCGAATTTTCCCGGTAACGAACATTTCACAGTGCGCAGGAATGTGCTAAGTGTACTCTTGCACATCGTATGTCAAGACTACCCTCTCTAATTAGTTGAACATCAACAAGTGGAGAGCATAACCTCCCCTTCCCAGTGTCTATAACAAATGCATTTCTGGACAAAAAATCCAAGCCTAAAATGCCTGGCATACCCCCTAATTCTGCCACAATCACAGAATTTATGAAAGTTTTACCCCCCAGTGTTATTGACAGTTTCGTTTCCCCCAATACTGTCAATGGTTCCCCGTCAGCGGTTGCTAATGTTGAAGTAACTTTAATTAATTTTGATTTGTCACATTTTAATTCATCATAATTCTCTTTTGAAATCAATGTCACTGCTGATCCAGTGTCAATTAACATATTAGTGTCTAAACCACCAATTTCAACATTAGCAAACCAACAGTTATTTGAAATAGCAGATAATCTAACAATTAAAGGCCCTTTTATTTGTTTTTCCATATCAATTTTAAAAGGGACTGAACTCTCGGCCCCGAGTACAGTCCGTCCTATTTTAAATCATCTGAATGAGTGTTTTGTGGTTGTCTCTGGTTGTTAGTCCTTCTATTCCTATTGTAGTTATTGTTTTCCTGTCTCCTGTAAGGTGCTTCTGGGCAGTTTCTACTTATGTGAGGTGATAAGGTGCATTCAATACTCTTCCACCAAACTGCCCATTATTCCGACGAAGCGTAACATATTCCGACATCTTGAAAACATTTTTTTCTGGTGTACGGGAGATAACTCCCATAACAACAGACGTCGATTTTCCCGTTTTCCGCTAGAGGCGTTCATTTACGTACCTCTCACCTTAAAGACGCAGTAAAAGAAAATAGAAGGAAAAGAAATAAAAAGGGTTGTTCGGTAACGCGGTATTATCTCTCTCAAAGATCTGGGGTGAAGAAAATTTAGATAGAGTTAAGCGTTATTCCTCTTTTAATGATATACTTAGCTTAAATAAGTTGAAGGCCTTCTCATTTTTGTCGAGCCTTCGACTTTAGTCGAAAAAGCGAGACATAGCGATCCTACATTCCGTCGGCGTCGTCGGCGGCGTCCACAAATATTCACTCTGTGGTTAAAGTTTTTGAAATTTTAATAACTTTCTTAAACTATCCTTGAATTGTACGAAACTTGGACAGAAGCTTGTTTATGTTCATAAGATATTATCCAGAAGTAAATTTTGTGAAAATAAAATTCCATTTTTTCCATATTTTACTTATAAATGGACTTAGTTTTTTTCTGCCAGGAAACATTACATTCACTCTGTGGTTAAAGTTTTTAAAATTTTAATAACTTTCTTAAACTATCTTGGAAATGTGTAAAAACTTGGCTAAAATCTTGTTGATGATCAGGAGATAGTATCCAGAAGTAAATTTTGTAAAAATAAAATTCCATTTTTTCCATATTTTACTTATATATGGACTTAGTTCTGCCAGGAAACATTGCATTCACTCTGTGGTTAAAGTTTTTAAAATTTTAATAACTTTCTTAAACTATCCTGGAATTGTAGGAAACTTGGCCAGAAGCTTGTTTATGATCAGAAGATAGTATCCAGAAGTAAATTTTGTAAAAATAAAATTCGAGTTTTCCAGTATTTTACTTATAAATGGACTTAGTTTTTCTACCAGTTAACATTACATAAAGTCTGCAGTTAAAGTATTTAAAACATTTTTAAGATTCTTAATCTAGCCTGGATTTTTACCAAACTTGGACAGAAGCTTCTGACAATCAAAAGATAGTATTGAGATGAATAATTTATTGATTTTATTCATCATTTTTGATGAGTATGTTATTAACAGCAAAAGTAGGCGAGACACTGGGTTCCTCGAAACCCTTACACATTTTTAATGCATAGTTTTAAAAAGTAAAATCACAAAAAATACTGAACTTAGAGGAAAATTAACTCGGAAAGTCCATAATCACATGGCAAGATCAAAAAACAAAACGCATGAAAAACAAATGGACAAGAACTCTCATATTCCTGACTTGGAACAGGCATTTTCAAATGTAGAAAATGGTGGATTAAACCTGGTTTTATAGCGCTAACCCTCTCACTTTGAGGACAGTCTCATCAAATTCCGTTATATTTACATTGATGCGTTAACTAAACAGAAACAATAAATAAAATAGTCAAACAGATGTATGATACTATATATGTTTATAAAATCAATGTAGACTTACACATGTGTAAAATAATGTTATATATATATATATATAACTAAGTTATAAAGCTGGTTTTCAGCCATATATTTCAATTTTCGATTTATAATGAATCAGAACTTATTATTAAGCAACTAACTATATGTGCATGGAATATACAGTCGTGGTCTTGGTGCTTAACCAAATGAGGAATTTTGTTCTAAATATTTTAAAAGGTGACATAAATATCTTATAAGAAACCTGGAAAGGAGAATGTTAAGAATATAATATCCCTGGCTTTAATATCTTTTCTATAATAAGAAAAAAGCAAAAACACATAGTAGTGGGATACTAGCATACTATAAAAGAATATATTCCAAAGGGATTTCCCATATTCAAGAAGGTACTTATTCACAAAACAGACAACGGCTTAAATTGGACAAAACTTTCTTTGGCCTTGCATATGACTTATTATTGTGTGCTGTTTATTTCCCCTGTAAATTCAGTACATTTTCGAACAAAGGAAACATTGTCTTAAGAGCCAGTCTGCCAGAAAACCATGCATGCAATAGGCTCCAAATGCAATGTTATGATATTGACCTGAAATTTTGCATACATGATACCTTCATGACAATTACTCTTTGTGCAAATTTAAAAAAAAAAATTAATGGTAGTCTCTCTATGAAGCGCCTACTATAAATAGCTGTTTTTGGTCAAAATAAAGCAGAAAATTAGGCAATTTCAGCAGTTTTAGCTGACAAATATCAGTGTTTATCATCATGTAACTGTTTAATTGGTAAGATAATGTTCCAATACTGTATTTAAACTGTCAAAATATATTAATACGTGAGATAAAAAAAACTATATTTGCGAATTCTGGTCTATATATCCGAAGTTTTACGAAATAGCCAAAAAGGTGAAATTTTCAAATTTTTCAAATTGTATATTTTCTAAAGTGGGAAAAATATTTGATTGACATTTGATTTTTTTAAACTCTGATCATATATCTACAAAATATAAAAATTCCAATTTTGGCAAATGGTCATAGTACTGATGTGAATATAATTAGTTTTTCAGGAATTGAGGTTTTTCAGGAATGACCCTATATTATGGTACATCTTTTCAAATCTGTCATTACCCCTCTCTCACCCCTTTATGGATCATTGGGGAAATAAATGCATGACACACAACTACAATGTTTAGTCAGTATCTCATATAACTTCACATCAAACCCTTTAGTGGGTTAGCATGAGTTGCAGGAAGTTACATTACACTGCTACTGATTTTCTCCTTTTTGGTCCAAAGTTCCCATACATGATGCACAACTTCACTTTACCCTCACAAGGCATAAAGTTTTGTTTAAATTCATTGAGTACTTTAAGAGAAGTTGTGGATTATAGATAAATAACGAACGAACAAACTGACAGACAACAAACATCATGATTTTTATCTAACCCCTAAGTATTGAGGCCTAGAACATGGACTGAAATCTCACGTCTCACTGCTAGTTCGAAATGACCCCTAGAAATGGTTTATTTCATCCAGATTTCAACTGTCAGATCTTTTGGAAAGTAAATTAACATGTTTCAATTATTATTCATTTCATAATAATTCAAAATATCAAGGCATAATACTGGAAAGTAAAACAACAATACAAGGACAGTGTCATTTTTTTTATACAATTTGTTGGCAGATTTTAAGAATTTAGACACTGGTATTAAAGAGATGATTGTAACTGGAATTACGACTATCCCAATATGGCGACAGCAGATATAGGTAAAATATTTACAGTCATTTTTCTCAAATGTAGCATGTTTTTGTCAACGGTTACTCAGCTGCAAGGTTTTTCTATATCATTACATCGTATTTGAATCGTAACGGTGCACTGGAATTGTCTGGAGCGCTTTGAAAATTTGCCATTGAAAAATAATAATCGTAATTGTGGTATTAAAAAATGAGACGATAATCGTAACTGGATAGTGTTTTATTGATACTGACAATAAAAACGTATATCTGACAGCATATGATGAAATTCTAGTAATGAATTAATCACGAAAGCGTTCCAACATCTTATGACATTTCTTTTTGTGCATATATAATTAATAGTTCTAATGAAAACAGCTAAATACTAGTATATCATAAAATTTGAAATGTGAACAAGCTTAGAGAAATGGGGTAATGGAGGAGAACACGAACTATGTTAAAATACAGAAACCTCCAAGAACTAGGAATGTCACAAAGTATGGGAATGAGCAAAGTTATGATTTATAGCAATAATTGTCGGGCGAAATGGATAACACCCCACATCAGATTTGTGATTAAGAATATAAAAAAAAACATTGATTTATTCTGAATAAAAACATAGTAAATATAGTAAATATTGTACTCATTCATTTATTTCAGGTGGCTATATGTGCTATTTCTGTCCCACTGCTGAATTAATCCTACCCACATGCCATATTTTGCCATAATGAAGCAGGAAAAACGTTAAGTATTCGCCAGAGACAGTTTGGCGAGAAATTAGGACCTACAGTTTTGAACTAATGGGATATGGGATATTACTACCCCCCCCCCCCCTTTCTCGCAAGAAAAAAAACCCTTAAACGCGCACACAACATTGAAACTTTGAAAGAAATAAAAATATCTACTTTCCACAATAACTTACTCAACAGCTGCTTCATTTTCCATATCTTTAACAGGTTCATGTATGTGTTAAAAGATTATGCATATTGTTGTCAGTTATAAGGGCGTTTTTGTAATAAAAGTGTGAATTTCAGACAAAAATAAAATGAAAAATCATCTTGTTTAAAATTTCATTTCTAGAATTATTTGGAATACCTCTTTTATAGACCTGCAGTTTGTAAATAAAAAGTGCAATCTTAAATATTCTTTAAAATGATATCATTTTCATAATATATGTACTGTTTCGCAGGGGACATTTGTCCACTACGACACTGCTTTTAAGCGCACATTTTATTTGGTGGGGTTCGTGTTGCTTATTTTTAGTTTTCTATGTTGTGGCATGTGTACTATTGTTTGTCTGTTTGTCTTTTTTCATTTTTAACCATAGTATTGTCAGTTTATTTTCCATTTGTGAGTTTGACTGTCCATCTGGTATATTTCGTCCCTCTTTTATGGCATTTTAATGTCTATTATAGACATTCTAGTTCGTTTTACTTTATAAACGAGAAAGATTGCATTTTTTCTAAATTGAAATCCATTTTTTTTCGATAAATATTAGACAGTTCTTCACATATGAAGGTATAACTCGAGTTACGTAGTGGACATTTTGATGAGTGTCGTAGTGGACAAAACCGTTTCGTAGTGAACAAAAAATTTCGTAGTTGACATCAACCCTATTCTATGTTGATAAAACATACTGAACATTACATTAAACTAACCCTTGTTATTTGTTTTGCACGAATATGATTAAAAAAAAACGACCGCATGGTAGTGGTAGTGTCCACTATGAAACGTTTTTCTCCAATACCTGTTTCGTAGGTGTCCGTTTTGTAGTGGACATATTTACATGTTTTATTTCCCCCCACAATCCCTATATTGCAATAGTAACAAGAATGATTCTATTCATCAAAGCACGTACTAAGTTGTACACTGATCTGTTTTTCATAATTTCAAAACCAGATACTGAAGGAGATTTGAACCGTTTCGTAGTGGACATTAATAAAAATACGGTATCACTCTGGTCCATTTGTCAATAATTTAACTGTCGTTATATAAGCATACATTCTTTTGTGAGACCCTTATGTTTATATCTCTTGCAAACATTGATCTTATAAAACTGTCTATAATTAGCAAAACCTAATGACTTCGTTTGGTAGTGGACATTTTGTCAGGAATGCCAGGGACACACCTAAAATTGAAAATTCTTTGTCTAAAGCTGTTTATTAAAATATATTGCCTATAAACATACTTTTGAATAATCAAAGAACTTATATTAAGAAAAATAACATTTATTTCTACCTTTTTTTACAATATTTTAGAGTATGAATGTTGAACAAGGCGTCTATGGACATGCCAAATTTTTGTTATTTTGAACCATTTAGGAATCAATATCTTATTTATCCCTCTAAATATAGTATGTTGCTTTGCTTTATAACTGCTAAATCTAATTCAATGTACATTTTATGTACTGACTGCACAAAAAATCACTTGTAAAAATCAAACACATTTTTTTTTAAACGTGGCTAGGACAAGAAATTATTGAAAAATGTCCATAAATCGAGATATATAAGTAATTTTTGTCCTAGATTTAAACCTGTAAGTTTCTTCATTTATTCTTTTGGCGGTAATGTCATCGTTTAAGGTAGTATGGGTGTCTTCCTCCATCTTGGATTGTAAAAAACAGAGAACCAACGGTCCAGATTTTCTATCAAGTAGCAAAATTTGATGCAGGAATGCACATACTCAATGTGAATTTTCATTTAAAAGAACCAATTTATAAGAATATAGATTATAAATATTAGTATTTTTGCAAATGTTGATTATTTTTGGTTGTTTTTAAATTTGTTTAAATTGACATTTTAAGGAGAGGTACTTATAAAACAGTGCATTTTCTGAAGGATTCTACATGGAATTTTCCTATTTTGTATTTTAGCCTGAAAAAAACGTACGGTGACCCTATCTTTTCTTTTGATATTCTCAAAGCATTGTCTGAAAGCTATCTTTTCTTTAAGTATTTAACAATTCTATCATTTGGTTTAGTTTCTAATCACAAAATTGTGTTTGTTCCTGTATAATCCATACAAAATGTGTCATTTTGTCATGTCCTGTAGCTTGAGAAAATGCGCGGTGACCTATCATTTTTATTATATTTTTCAACATATATGAATAGATACTACGTTTTGGCAACTAAAGTATGAACAAATTCTATCATTTTTATTTTAGACTCCCATACCATCTTAACTGGACATTTGCATTTTAACACACAAAATACCACTGAAATGTTGAAAGACATATTCTAATTTTTTCAGTTACTTTTATCCGATAAAGAAATTACGATTATCAAACAAGAAAAATGCCGTGAAGTTACGATTATCATCCCGAATTTTTCAACGGCAATTTTCAAAGCGCTTAGACAATTTTAGTGCACCGTTACCATTCAAATATGATGTAATGGTATAGAAAAACCTTGCAGCTGAGTAACTATTGACAAAAACATGCTGCATTTGAGAAAAATAACTGTAAAGATTTTACCTTTATCTGCCGTCGCCATATTGGGATAGTCGTTATTCCAGTTACGATTATCTCTTGAATACCAGTGCACATTCAAGTTTTGAAATTGACAGTTGTCATCGTAGAAAAGATTGCTGTTCATGTGTTTATGTTATCAGAAAATTGGTGTGGTTCTTATTGCTCTAAAGAAATGTTTGAAAATAAACAGAACGTAAAAAAGAAATCGTTAATTCGAAATTAATACGTCATTGGAATGCGACTGCAATACTCTGTCCGGTAGTGGGCGGAGCTTTAAAGCGATATCTGTATAGTAGAGAACCCAATTGCAGGATGAATACATATATATATATACATGTAGTAAAAATAAAATTACTGTAAGTCAAGGCAAGATCATTCAAGACCAAATAGTAAACGCACTTGAAAACAAACAAACAACATGAAATAAACAAAAACAATACTGTATGGTAGACAAACCACTAGTATATCGACCATACAGACAAATAAGACATATGAGAAATTTACGAGCTATTCAGAATATAAACCACGGAACTTGGAAAATCAATTCTGCATTACTTTTTTCCATTTCAAATTCAGGAAAATACTATATTCATGATATTAAAATATTATGTTTCTTATTCTTCTCCTTGAAATTAATATTCATCAACAAATAAATTGAATTAACCATGTCATTAGAACTAATGTTAAATCATATAGAATAAAATGTTTTATTTAATTCCACCAAAGCCTTGGGAAAACATTTCCTTCATGACAAACAAAAAAAGTATATTTTCAACACCTATACAATCACCTAGGGTGAGCCCTACAGTGTCGTGTGAGTTATTGCCATACTACTTTTGATTACATCTAATGCAAAATCTTTCTTGCCAAGTAATACCAAAATTGAAAGAGATTTTTATTTGTGTAGGAACTTTATAATACTATTTTAGTGTGGATCTGAAATTTATAGTTTCAAGGGCCAAAATGAATTCTGATTATTACATGAAAATGCAATTATCTTGGAACTTCTTGACTTATTGCTTAACCAAATTCAAGGTGACCACAAATTTTATGTTTGAGCTTTCTGAAAGCTCAGCACCACTTTATTTCAGGAAAGGGTTTCTGTGGGTGAAAATATACGAAGACGCATCAGTATACAATGTACATTGCATATCCAAAGTAAAGTACATTGGCCTTGGAAAATAGTTTAATTCCCAGAATTTTCTGCAGATAGAGACCATTTAGTGTTCCTAAATGACAATCCTAAGGTAATGTTTCAAAAGATGACACAGCAGTTTATTATATTGAAGTTTTTTGGCAGAAAAACAAAATTTTTTTTTTACATCATTCTACGTCTGTATGAAAAGAAACCTCCGTAATAATTTCTACCTGAAGTAATTGTTCGATTGAAAGTATAATGAGAAACAATTGGGAACGACAATTTTCAACGACAACTATCCATATTGGACAATAATATAACAACTAAATGGGAAGTTACATACTAATTTTCCTAGTACAATAAATGGTGGACACGAAACATCCATATTGTATGGTGGCCGGTTAAGGCCATTTCGCGTTTTCGCCCTTCATATTCTATAGGGAGAAATCGCGAAGTCGAAAACGCGAATAGCCGAAGTCGAAAACGAGAAAAAGCGAATTATCTTCTCTCGCCGATTTCGCATTTCGGTTTCTTTTTTTCGCGTTTTTGCGATATACATTTTATTATGAAATAACATTTTAAAATTTAATTGGAGACAAGACTACAAAGAATCAATCATTCAAATGATTGTTATATAAATTTGATATCTGTGGTTTACTTTAAATATTAAATTAGACAAATCCTTAATTTACATTCTTTAGTTTCAAATACTCTTACAAGTCATTATATTTTTAAAAGTGTCAAATTTATCAGAAAAGCCATTATAATAGGCGGGTTTGTTTGTTTACATGTGTATATCAGTAGATTAATTATGTTTTTTTCATATAGTTGATATTGTATGTTGGAAGTACTGTTGTCTTTTTTGAATATTTTTACTGAAGTATTAAATCATCATGCTCCACTCATTAAAAAGAGAGTAAAACGTTTGTATCAAAATAAGTAGATGAATGATGAAATTCTAGATAGCATGAGAAAAACTTGACTTTTATCATCAGAAAAAAATATACGTATAGTGCATTTTTTTTGCCTGTCCTAAGTCAGAAGCCTCAGGAATTTGTTAGTCTTGTATTACTTTTAATTTTAGTTTCTTGTGTACAATTTGGAGTTAGGTATGTCGTTCATTATCACTGAACTAATATCTCTATATGTGTAGGGGCCAGCTGAAGGACGCCTTCGGGTGCGGGAATTCCTCGCTGCATTAATCGAAGACCAGTTGGTGACCTTCTGCTGTTGTTTGTTCTATGGTCGGGTTGTTGTCTCTTTGACCCATTTCCAATTTCCATTCTCAATTTTATTATAGACTTTTGAGAAATAAAGTCAAATATCTTATCGAAAACTGTAATTAAATTTATTATACCAATATCATAGAACACAAAAAGGGCAACAGCACTAAATTATGGAAGCACCTAAATACTGTCGGCGGTACCGACAATCATACCAGTATAAAAATCATAAGTGATTGTAACAAACGGAATTTTAGAACCAAAAGGCATTGCTGATGTTTTTAATGCTTTTCTCACAAACATCACAGATAAACTTAATATAGACCAAAACATCAACAATTCTAGAAGTAGTTTTAACAAACTTGATAATTTCATATCGGGTCATGTACCAGATAACGTGTATTTTTCTATACCACTTATATGTTACCTTGATACCATAAGTGCAAGATTTTTAAGATGTCTTCTCATGCTATTTAACTACGTACCACTTTGTCATATTTTTAATTTAAGTATCAAAAAATGTATTTTTCCATCTGCATTTAAACTGGCAAAAGTCACACTAATTTATAAGAACAAAGGCTTAAAACAAAATGTTTTTAATTGGAGACCAATTGTTATTTTACCAATAATTTCTAAAATCCTTGAAAAACATGTGAAAACACACTTAGTAAAATATCTTAATAAATACAACTTGTATAAAATGCAATCAGGCTTTCTAGATCTAGCAAAAGCCTTTGAACTTCTCAATCATGAACTGCTTATTCAAAAATTGAACAAATACTAATTTGCTAATACTTCATAACGCTGGATTACATCATATTTGGCTGACAGATATGAGAAAGTATCTATTTCAAATACATTATCAGATTTACAAAAACAAAAAACGGGTTTATCTCAAGGATCCGTATTAGGACCGGTCTTGTTTTTAATTTTTATTAATGATCTTCCTTTGTCTAATCCTAATCTTAACACCGATTTATTTGCTGATGATAGCACCATATCAGTCATTGGACAAAACAAAAGTTGCATTAGTCAAAAACTTAATACGGTTTTACAAGATATTTTTCGATGGTATGATGACAATAAAATGACTGTAAATGTATCTAAAGCGAAAGCTATATGCATTGGATCTAAACAGAAGCTTTCCGTTTCATCAAATGAAAACAATAATCTTGTTTCAAATGGACAACAAATTATAGAAAGTACATGTGAAAAAGATTCTAGGTATTTTTATTGATGCATCTCAATCTAGGTCTTCTCAAAAAAGTTAACTCTTCTTTAGCTTTACTAAAATGAATAAAAAAATATCTAAATCACAAAGCTAGACAAATGTACTATAACGCTTACGTTTTACCTCACTTAGATTATTGTTGCTAAATATGGGGAAACTGTAATAACTTTCTATTAGACAATTTACAAAAACTGCAAAAAAGGGCAACAAGAATAATATTAGACGAACTTGATTACACCAAAACCTTCAAGAGAATTATTTCACGAATGTAACATTGTGCCGATCACAAAAAGGATACTTTATCACAAATCATAACTGATGTATATATAAGACAAAACATGGCTTAGCTCCAGAATATATGTCCAGTCTTATTTTATCAGCCTCTGCGCAACCCAAAAATATATTACGAGATTTTCATCTTCAGATTATTTTATAATTCCAAAACCAAATACAGAGTTGTATACAGAAGTCTAGTTTCTCGTACATTGGACCAAAAGTGTAGAATGCTCTTCCTAATTCAATTAAAAATCAAAAACAGTATCAGAATTTAAACATTAATACAAATATATGCACTTAACATTACCATCATATTTGTATTGTAATGCCATATCATAATTGTTTAATGTACTTTAAATTGTATAACTCTCTATTCATCATTATTATTGATGCATTGTTTATTTTTAATGTAATTATTATTTTATTAAGAGAGCCTTTGAAAAATGGTGTAATTCAAATGAGTTGCTCTCTATAAATAAAGATATTATTATTATTGTTATTATTATTATTTTATTATTATTATTATTATTATTATTAATTTTATTATTATTATGAGCGCCTAATTGAAAATTGGTTTAATCCAGATGAGATACTCTCTTTAAATAATATCTGATATTATTATTATTATTATTATTATTATTATTATTATTATTATTATTATTAATATTATTATTACTATTATTATTATTATTATTATTATTATGAGCGCCTTATTAAAAATTTATTTATTCCAAATGAGTTGCTCTCTTTAAATAAAGATCGTATTAATATTATTATTATTATTATTATTATTACTGAACAAATTTAAAAACCGATGCATTTGTTTAAAATGTCTTTGAATATACAATTTGCTTGAAATCATATTTTAAAATATATTTGTTAATTGACCAGACTCACTTTCTCTATTTGTTTTGTCAATCTGGTTTTTACACGGGAATGATTGTTGTGTTTGTCTACCGCATTCAACATATATCTCTTGTCCCTTGGTGTCTCCTGTAGATGAACAAAATTCCATCCTTGAAAATTTGAAATATAATCAATGCGTTTAGTAATATATGGGAAACACATACTACATTTACATGAATTTTCCATAAATCCCGGTTATGTTTTGTTTAAATTAAAAGATCTTGCGACAGGTTTAGGATATCTTTGCTAATATCAACCTACGACAGTTTTGAGGCGAGGTATGGGATAGTCCTAAGAGAATCATAAGACATGTCATAAGATATTCTAGTATCTTATGACAGGTCTTATGATAGCTTCGCAAAACCGTTCCAAGTTTTATTTGACAAAAATCTCCGCAATGTATTAAATTTTAAACTTTTTTCACACAAGCTAATTTAAATATGAAAAGTTTTAGATTCACAAAAAGAGCATGAAGTGAAAGATTATGTTTTTTAAGTAACCATGGCGATAATAATGATTAATTTCATTTATTTTAAAATGTCCAAACTTTAACTTCCAGCAGATTGTGGATTCAAAGGCATTTTATGCAAATGCATCTGTTTTTAAATTTGTTCAGTATCTGTCAACAAAGAATTTAAAGAAATTGGCTAATTTATGAAAATATTTAGAATACGTCACAGATAATAACAATAATATCTTTTTTTAGAGAGAGTAACTCATTTGAATTACACCAATTTTCAATAAGGCTCTCTAAATACAACAATAATTGCATTAAAAATATACAATACATTTTCAATAATAATGATAAATAAAAACAAAATACAATTTAAAATAGAATAAACAATAATGATATGGCAATACATTACAAATATCATGGTAATGTTAAAAATACATTGATTTGTAGTTATGTTTAAATTCTGATACTGTATTTGAATTTTCAATTGAATTAGGAAGAGCATTCCATACTTTTGGTCCAGTGTACAAGAAACTAGACTTATACAACTTTGTATTTGGTTTTGGAATTAAGAAATTATCTGAGAATGAAAATCTCGTATTGTATTTTTGGTTTGCAGAAGCTGATAAAATTAGACTGGACATATATGTAAGACTTAGATCGACGTCCGGTCTCTAATCGACGTCCAAATCTGACATCACAATAAAATATCCTCTCAAATTAACGGCCAATGTTATGCCTTTCTAATCGACGTCCATTTTTTGGCTAAACGACGTCCAACTTTAGCTTCTCAGTTTCGTTCAGTCTCGTTGAAATCCCGTTCTTGAATTATTTCCAAAACATGTGATACAAGTGAAACATATCAATGAATTTCAAGAAGAATGAGAAAATGGGTGAGGGATACAAAAAATGATTTTACAAGAATCATGTACATCCCATATCATTTTGGTCTTTTCAAATTTCTTAGATATGTATTTTTCGATCATTTATAACAAAAAAGTTGAAATAATATGCATTTTGTTCTTAAAAATGAGATAAATCACAAAAATAGAAAATTGAAAGCACAGTAACTTTTACACAAAAAAACGTCAAAATATGATGAATCTTTCTTATATTAACACCTAGATCTACCTGTAGTTTTTTTAAGTAAAATTTATTCAGATTGGTCCAATTCATCTTTATAGAAAGTATAAAAAATGGAACTGTGATTTTTTTCACGATAATAGCAAAAAAATAGGTAAAAATCGATGAAAAATGGTAAAATCATAAAAATTTGGCATCTTCAAAGGGCCTTAGCAAAATAAGAAGTGCACCACCTTATGTTTTTTTCTTCATCAATTATTTTGATACAGTCTGATAAACCTAAAAATCAGGTTAAGAAAAAAAGTTTAATTCTAGAAATTTTTGGCTCCTCGGAGGTGTACATCCTTAAAACACAGAATACAAAATTGACCAGAACCGACATCAGCTGTAACCTTGAGACCTTTGAACATATTATGTATGACAAAAAGGATCTATTAAAAAAAAGGTATATGACAACAGTTGTTTAACAGCACAATATAAAAATGACAAGTTCTTGCGTAGATGTTCCACTCTATGTGTAAAACTCAAAAATTTGTTGAAAACTGTTCGAATTATTATACATGTAATACTAAAAAGTCAATTGGCTGTACTTCTTTATTGTGTCTACTGTTGAAGATTGAATGCCCTCTAGATGTCGTTGTGTTTTCTTTGTCGTTAGCGCTTTCTCCTTGACATACACCTACCTACATGTATGTCGTCTATTAACATGAATAGGGATGACACACTACTATGTAGATTGATTCGATTAAATTTTTATCATGATAAACTTTAATATGCATGATACCTATTTCGGGTTAAAAAAATCTATATGGAAAGTATGTATAAATGTTTGAACCCTACAAAACATGTACATGAATCTGATATTTAGGGGTTGTCGTCAGTTCATGTGGTTCATAAGTGTTTCTCTTTTTTTCGTTTTTATATAGATTAGACCGTTGGTTTTCCCGTGTGACACTAGTAATTGTTAGGGACCTTTATAGCTTGCTGTTCGGTGTGAGTCAATACTCTTTGTTGAAGGCCGTACTTTGAACTATAATGGATATAGGAAGATGTGCCGAGAGTGCCAATGAGACAACTCTCCATCTAAATAACAATTTAAAAATGTAAACCATTATAGGTCAATGTACGGCCTTCAACACGGAGCCTTGGCTCACACCGAACAACAAGCTATATAATGGTTTACTTTTATAAATTGTTACTTGGATGGATAGTTGTCTCATTGACACTCATACCACATCTTCCTATATCTACATTTATTAAGTGTAAACAATAAAGTCATGTAATTTATTATTTATTGATATTGGACATCGATTTTAGACGAACTACAATCAATCAGACGTCGTTTAGGCAATACATACCGTCACATTGGACGTCGATTAGAGTTTCAAAATATTGGACGTCGATTTGAGATAGTGACGTCAAATTTGGACGTCGATTTGATAAACGGCTGTACATTAGAGGCCGGACGTCGATCTGAGTCCAACATATATTCTGGAGCTAAGCCATGTTTTGCTTTGTACATTAGTAATGATTTATGATAAAAGTATTCTTGTGTGATCGGCACAATGTTAAATTTGTGAAATAATTCGTTTGAAGGTTTGGTGTAATCATGTTCGTCTTGAATTATTCTTGCTGCCCTTTTTTGTAGTTTTAGTAAAATATATAATAAAAAGTTATTAAGTTTTCCCATATTGAACAACAATAATCTAAGTGGGGTACAATGTAAGAATTATAGTACATTAGTCTAACTTTGTGAATTAAATATTTCTATATTCCTTTTAGTAAAGCTTTAGAAGAGTTAACTTTTTTTATTATATGATCGATATGAGAAGACCCAGATAGAGATGCTTAAATAAAAACACCAAGAACCTTTTCACATGTACTTTCTTTAATTTGTTGTCCATTTATAGCAAGATTAATGTTTGCATTTGATGTATGAGAAAGCTTCTGTTTAGGGCCAATACACATAGCTTTCGCTTTAGATACATTTTCAGCCATTGTTTTGTCATAACACCAGCGACAAATGTCTTTAAAACCGTATAAAGCTTTTGACTGATGCAACTTTTGTTGTGTCCTATGACTAATATGGTGCTATCATCAGCAAATAAATCTATGTTATGATTAAGATTAGACAAAGGAAGATCTTTGATGAAAATCAAAAACAACACCGGTCCTTATACGGATCCTTGAGGTACAACCGTTTTTTGTTTTTGTAAATTTGAAATATATACCATCTGATATCTGTCAGCCAAATATTATGTAAACTAACGTAATGAAGTATATGTAAATTTATATTTGTTTTATTTTTGAATAAGCAGTTCATGATTGAGAAGATCAAATGCTTTTGCCAGATCTAGAAACACTGCCCAACAAGATCGCCATCATTTATGGCTTTAATCCATTTATCTAATAAAGCTGTTAGCGCAGTTTGATAAGAATGGTTTGCTCGAAAGCCTGACTGCATTCTATACAATAAGTTGTATTTAGTCAGATAATTTACTTAGTGTGTTTTACATGTTTTTCAAGGATTTTAGAAATGAATGGTAAAATTACAATTGGTCTGTAAAAAGTAAAATCACTAAAATACTGAACTTAGAGGAAAATCAATTCGGAAAGTCCATAACCACACGGCAAAATCAAATAACAAAACGCATCAAAAACAAATGGACGAGAACTGTCATATTCCTGACTTGGTACAGGCATTTTCAAATGTAGAAAATGGTGGATTAAACCTGGTTCTATAGCGCTAACCCTCTCACTTTAATGACAGTTCCATCAAATTCCGTTATATTACAATTAAAAACATCTTGTTTAGAGCCTTTGTTTTTATAAACTGGTATAACTTTTGACAGTTTAAATATAGATACGCGAAATCGGAGAGAATTTTTTTTGGTTCGCCTTTTCGCGTTTTCGACTTCACCTTCTCGCCTTTTCGAGTTTTCGACTTCGCAATATCGCGTCTTTGCCTTATAGAATATGAAGGGCGAAAACGCGAAATGGCCTTATCCGGTCACCATAATATTGACATAATTTTGACAATTCGAACAGGATTATTATAGTTATACACTATTTTTGTTATTTTCGGACCATTCCAATTTAAACTCGTTTCCAGTTGATGATTTATTTGTGCATTAATCAGAATACATGATTTTACAATGATACCAACTGTTTAAAGGATACCAGAGAGCATTCTAATGCAGCATTGTCAAAGACCTAATAATATTTATTAACATTAGAGACACTAAGAACTTTAAAGTTATATAAATGTGTAATAGTATTGTTAACATTTATTTTCATTAAACTGTGAGTATTTCCTATCACCATTTTCTTGATAGATGGTTGCTACTCACAAGGAAGCTATTAAACCATGATTTCTAAATGGTGAAGTTGAAATCATCCCTTCGTAAATTTTACGGACGCCATCACGAGTATTTTGACTGCTATAGAATAACCGTTTTACAGACGATATCGGATATGTTCCCTCTGTCGTAACTATAATCATCTTCCCTTTCATGGATGTGACCTATCGAATAAGACTATCTACCGGGTTTGTAATAATATGAGCAACACGACGGGTGCCACATGTGGAGCAGGATCTGCTCACCAATCCGGACCACCTGAGATCAACCCCAGTATTTTGTTAGGGTTCGTGTTGCTTAGTCTTTAGTTTGATATGTTGTGTCATGTGTACTATTATTTGTCTGTTTGTCTTTTTCAATTTTAGTCATGGCGTTGTCAGTTGTTTTTTGTTTTTATCGATTTATGAGTTTGACTACCCCTCTGGTTATCTTTCGCCCCTCTTTGTCAAATGTTCAATCCATATAAAAAAGCATATACATTTTTAATTCTACATTTTCAACTACTAGTATGAAACAAAATTTTACTAAGTTTTCATTTTATAATCGAATAGCGTTCATAAATTTTAAGCAAATTAATGTTTTCCAAAATATTGTAATAAAAAATATTTTCTAAATAATATTTATACAGGTATGTAAAATTTATTAATTTAAATCATTGTTTTATTGAATACATTTTCTGAATGATCTTTTTGTTATCTTTGTTTGTATTTCCAACGCAATGTCAATATTATAAGTGGCAATCAGTCATCATATTGGGTTTCACTGTCACCTAGGGTTGCATAAAGTGTAAATCCTTGTTTTCTTTTTTACCTTTTATGAAAAAGTTATACATATTCTTCTTACCATTTACTGTATGATAATCGTATACTCCATTAGCATAGGTAACATCAGCAGCAGAAAAGTCTCAAATATTTAATTAATCATAAAAACATGATCGTGAGCTATATAGAGTCATAGACAATTAGTATAATCGGCTACCTCACAAGCAGGAACGCGTAAAACATATACACATTGGTTAACTCAGGAGCAAGAACGCCTCAAAAACGATTAAAACAGTAAAATTTGGCGCAAATACAAAATTTCAATCCTGGTATTTATGATGATTTTTATTTATAGACTGAAATAAGCAAACACAAATTCAGTTTAAGGTTTGTTCAAGTTAAATCATATATTATATATTTTGGCAACATTTTTATATATTTCTGAAACATTTTGACCAAATTTAATCGACTGTTAAGCTAAACTTTCAATTGTAAGCATGCGGATAACAAACTTTCAAGAACAAAGATTAAATACCAAAGTATTGTAATATCATTAACATCAATGAATTCGGAAAGAATTCAAAATAAAACAACAAATTAAAAAGTTTCAAAAATAAAAAAATAAGAGAGAAATTCATATAATTTTTATGTTATAAATCAGGTCAATATTTTTTTATCGCTTTAAATCATAAACAAATACTATACTTTTATATATCAATTTTTTTCGCTGAATTCCTTATCTGCTATGTTGGGTTTAGGTTGAGAGATTGATATTGATGGTTTACTAACATTAATAAATTACTTAGACAACATGTCTAAGACATTGAGACGTCAAAGTTTGAATTTTGAAATTTATAGGTAAGTCATGATTCTGAAATCATTGAGATTTAAAATAAAACTAAAATAATAAAAATTATAAGTTATCAAAGGTACCAGACTTATAATGTGATACGCCATACACGCGTTTTGTCTATAAATGACTCATCAGTGACACCATGATCAGATCAAAATAGTTAGAAAACCAAACTAGTGTACAAGAGGGACGAAAGATACCAGAGGGACAGTCAAACTCATAAATCGAAAGAAAAAAAAATGACAACGCCATGGCTAAAAACGAAAAAGACAAACAAACAATAGTACACATGACAAAACATAGAAAACTAAAACATAAGCAACACGAACCCTAACAAAAACTAGGGGTTATCTCAGCTGATCCGGAAGGGTAAGTAGATCCTGCTCCACATGTGGCACCCGTCGTATTGCCTAATGTGATAATAAATCCGGTAAATAGTGTAATTTGGTCGGAAACATTCATGAAAGGAAAGAGGATTTTAGTTACAACGTAAGGAACATATTCGATAACATTTGTGAAACAGTTATTCCATAACGGTCAACCAACTCGTGATGGCGTCCGTAAAATTAACGAAGGGATGATTTCAACTTCACCATTTGGAATTCTTAGTTTAATAGCTTCCTTGTGATCAGCAACCCTCTTTCAAGAAAATCATAATAGGAAATATCATATCAATTGGGAGATATATACCCCGTATGCAGGTGCTGCTGGAATGATGCTACTTAGAAATGGAAAATTCACAATTGGAAAGCTGAAATCATCTCTTTTGTCGTAAAGATTTGTTTTCAACCGACTCTCATTGTCAATTTCTAAATGTAAGTCAAGATATGAGGCCGACCTAACTGTATCTGTAGTATCCTTTATCTCTAGTTCGATGGGATAGATGCGTTCAACATAGTCACAAAATTTTTATTTTTTTTTTAGTGAAAGAACATCATCTATATAGCGGAAAGTAGAATTAAAGGATATTGCTAACTTCTTATCTTTCTTCCTAAAAAGTTCCTGTATGACGTCAGACTTATAATAATAAAGAAACAAAGTTGAAGCGCATTGACGACCAAAAATTCTTTAAAGCTGTGCCAAAGACGGCTGCGGCATTCAAAGCTTTATCAAAGATTTATTGTTTTCTATTAGCATGATTATGGAAATAATTGAAAATATTTGTTTTACTTTATCGTTGTTTGTAACGGTTTTGATTTTTATTTATTTTATTAAAACGTTCGAATTTTGCTAAAAAGGCAAGATAACCGTGACAGTTAAACAAAGTTTTATAAAGGACACTATTAAATACTATAGCTAGTATATCAAACAAAATCTTCAGGTGTCACAACCAATACATAAACTCGGTTATCATTACACTGTCAAACACAAAATAACACAAATTTAAAAGTTGCTATGCAAACTGACCTTTGTCCACAATTTTTTAACAGGATTTTTGTGACAAAAATGTCGGTTATTGATTTGGGGATGTACGGCGGCCGGGCGGTCGGGCGGCCGGGCGGGCGGCAACCAAATGGTGTCCGTGCATTTACTCATGAACCATTCAACCAAAGCTTTTCAAATTTTGTTACAGACAACAAAATGAAGGTCAAGTTCAATAATGACGATTTTGACTTTAACTGTTCAGGAGTTATGGTTCTTGAAAGATTGAAAAATGGCATTTCCAGTCGTGTCCGTGCATTTACGCATGAACTGTGCAACCAAAGCTTCCCAAATTTTAATATGTTGTTACTGATGACAAAATGGAGGTCAAGTTCAATAATGACGATTTTGACTTTTACCGTTCAGGAGTTATGGTTCTTGAAAGATTGAAAAATGGCTTTTCCAGTCGTGTCCGTGCATTTACTCATGAACTGTTCGACCAAAGCTTTTCAAATTTTAATATGTTGTTACTGATGACAAAATGGAGGTCAAGTCCAATAATGACGATTTTGACTTTTACCGTTCAGGAGTTATGGTTCTTGAAAGATTGAAAAATGGCATTTCCAGTCGTGTCCGTGCATTTACGCATGAACTGTTCAACCAAAGCTTCCCAAATTTTAATATGTTGTTACTCACTGATGACAAAATGGAGGTCAAGTTCAATTATGACGATTTTGACTTTTATCGTTCAGGAGTTATGGTTCTTGAAATATTGAAAAATGGATTTTCCAGTCGTGTCCGTGCATTTACTCATGAACCATTCAACCTAAGCTTTTCAAATTTTAATATGTTGATACTGATGACAAAATGGAGGTCAAATTTGAAATTGACGATTTTCACTTTCACCGTTCATCAGTTATGGTTCTTGTGATATTGGCAGGATACAAATAAATGTTAATACATCCGGTTTGCTGTCGTTGTGACAGCCTCTTGTCTTATAAATAAAATATACTTGAAATTCTCATATGGATTAATTCATAGATTGATGTTTAACGACACTTTCGAAGAAACTGTAGTGCTATTTCTTGGAAGGCAGTTTAACTCACAACCTCAGTTTTTTTCAGGCTAGTGATACAGTAGTTCGACTACTTTGGCCACCGAGGCATGAATGTTTAACCTTGTTACATATTAAACTTGAAGCCATAAATTTTCAAAATATCCTTTTATCTATAGGTCTATTTTATTTAATGCGTGAATAGCCGATATATTGCCGTAAATTTTAATCAGATTGTCGTTTGGGTTCGAATAGTTTAATGGAATAGCAAATAACAGATTTGTCGTGATCAAACATACAAATATCCGATTTTTTACATTTAAATTCTAAATTTTCCATCTTGCCTTTCGCTGTTTAAATTTTATGGAACTATTTATTTGCTTTTGTATTACATGGTACTAGTAGTATAGGAAACAAAATATATTCTGAATTTGGCAGACATTTTGGATATTACGAGTAAACTGTACGCTAATATTTTGATAAAAAAAATCAAACCGCATTTCAATCTGGTTTCGAGTTTAAGCAGTAATCATAATACTTTTTGTGTGACATTCGTTCAGTATATGGCTTTCAAATGTATGATAACAGACAAATAACAATCTTATTATACACTGGGAGAAGAAAATATTTTAATTCGTGATCAAACAGTACGGTAGAGATAAAAAAAAATGTAGTAAACTTCGATCATTTTTAAATGAAAATCGATATTATTTAAAACTGTTTAAAAAATTATCGAAGTCTTATGGTGGAAGATATCAATAAGAAATAAGGGTAAGCTTTTATCCACTTTAGTTTATTAAAATATCAGTATGAATTATTGTTTAATGTAAAAATATTGAACAGTTTTGTTTAAAAGAATCACATCACAAATTGGCAAACCTTTGTTATCTATAATTTATGGTTTTTTTATGATATATCATTGAATAAATTTGTCATTTATATATCATCTTTATAATATCAAAGTACTGAAGTACTGAATATCGGATGACTGCAAGTTCTGGTGGAACACAAGCACTTGCCTTAGAAAAAAATCATATCTCTATTCCCGAAAGTTATGTTAAGGTACAAATATATATATGTATATTTCTGAGACAAGTTCCTGTGTGGTTGATTAATAAATGACAGGGAATTGAACCTCATCTTAATAACTATTATATTGTAATGATACAATCATTTGTTATCAGTATATTATAGTTTGTTAATATAGCGGATAATCTCAATTTTTCTACAGGCAAATGTTCATCCATTTGTATATCATAATCACTACTATTTTAATGACAGTTCAGTGCAAGTGCATGGTGAACACTCTTCTTTAATAATTCATTTTTCCAATAGATTGGATTTGAGTACTTATTCATATTTTACCGCTTTTGTTGTTAATTTTCGGATATGCAATCGATTTATATATTTCTCACGACAACACATTTTTATACCATTTATATGTGTTCTTAAAAATTATTTTCATGATTATTTGTTGATAAATTAATATATAACAATCGATAAGGAATAATATTTTGCACTCGATAATATCCGCGTAATTATACGAAGTATGTTCGGGTAGCAGTCATAGAGACAAGTCACATAGGTAGAAAGTCTGTGACAAAATAACACCGGAATGACGCAAGGTCATCAGCTGTAAAGCTAAATCATTCTTGAACGACGAGTTCATTTAGTGATCTTGTAGTTTGAAGGTTTTCATATTCCTGGATTATTATTTTAATGTATAATGCGTTGATTTTCAAAAGAAGTAGTTAAAATCAAAATTAAATGCTTCGCGGAGCGCAGCCTGGTACGAACGCACAAATAAAACCATAGACATTGGAGCACGTTTAGCTTATAATGTCTTCATTTGAATTGTGATCAAATGTCCGTCATAACAAAGGTTTCTGACTCAAAACAAATGCAGTGAAAGATCTAAAAAATGTAAATGGAACAATTAATTTACCAGTATGGTCTGATATAAAAACATCTAACAACATGGTTAGATTCATCACATGAAAATCACCAAACATTTAGTTTTAGTTGAATTTAAACAGTTTAATGTTGGATCCTTCAAACCTTAATATGGGCTAATTTGAAAATGGCCCCCAAAAAATTCAAATGCACAATAAGATTCAGCATATCATAGAGCCGCAATAATTCAGTTTTTGATGAAATCAAACAAAGTTTGTTATGTCAAGTTGTATGAGAGGCTGTTGTTTTAGTAATTTTATTTTCGCTCTTATACATGTAGAATACTTGGCAAGGTAAAAGGTAGCAATGTACCTGTGTAGTTATTTACTTGCAAGTAATGTTTTTTTACTTTTGAAAAATTTCTTATGTTGAAATAGTTAATATAAACTGATCATAGATACAAGCATTGCAATTTTGTATTAATGTCAGACGTTTCGTCTACAAAAGTCTCATAAGTGACGTTCGAATCAAACAAAGTTTAAAAGACAAAATAAAGTACGAAGATGAAGAGCATTGAGGACCAAATTCATAAAAGATTTGCCAAATACATCTCAGGTAATATAATCCTGAGATAAAAAGGCCTTAGCATTTAAAATATTCAAAGTGTTTTAATAATTTTTTTTGTAATTGTGACCATATCAATGATTATTAATGTCAACACTGAAGTGCTGACTACTGGGATGGTGATACCCTTGGGGAATAAAAAAAAACCGCCAGCAGTGGCATTGACCCAGTGGTTGTAATTAAACTCATCATACATACCAGATTGAAATTTTGTATTAATGCCAGATGCACTTTTCGTCTACAAGATTCATAAGTAACACTCGTATGAAAAAAAAGTTTAATTAATAGTCCAAATAAAGTACGAAGATGAAGATCACTACTGAGGACCAAATATTCCTAAAAGTTTTGCCAAATACAGCTAAGTCATCTTTTCCTACGATAGAAAACCCTTAGTATTTCAAAAGTTCAAAGTTTTGTAAACCGTTAATACATAATTATGACAATATCAATGGTAATTCATGTCAAGACAGAATTGCTGACTACTGAGCTGGTGATACCTTCGGGGAATAAAAACTCTACCGGCAATGGTATCGCTCCAGTTGTTGTAAGAAGTACAATAACAAAAATACCGAACTCCGAGGAAAAGTCAAAACGAAAATTCGCTAATAAAATGACAAAATCAAATGATAAAACACATCAAACGAATGGACAACAACTTCATATTCCTGACTTGGTACAGACATTTTCAAATGTAGAAAATGGTTGACTGAACCTGATTTTAAAGCCAAATGAATAAATAATTTCATCAAAGAAACTATGATTAAAATTTGTATAAACGCCAGTTATTCTTTAGTTTAAACATATTTATTCATCATCAATACAAATACATAATCATACAAAATACACAATAATAACAGGATTCGGAAACAAGCGATATATATAGCTTATATTAATCCGTTTCCTTGAAATACCAACTCCAGTTAACTATTACATAAATATAGCATGCAATATTGCAATGATATGGAACAAGAATAAATAATTCTAAAATAATGAAAATAAATACAAAAAAAGAAGAAGAAAAAATTTAAAGTAAAAAAAAAGAAAACTACACTGAAATACTATACACATGTTTAGATGAAATTCAGCGTTGTGAAAATAGTGAATAACCATTTATCTTGTAAATCTCTTGCACTTTAGTAAGAATTTTTGTACTTTTCCAAAAATATCTTTATTTTGGTCTAAATATAGAGCTTGTGATCCAAATAAAAGTAAATCCGTGTCTAGTGTGACTAGATAATTGATTGAGAAAATAATGTCATTACGCAATTCGTCATATTTTTTACAATGCAATAAGAAATGAGCTGTAGACTCGATCAAACCACACGAGCAGTTTGAAGAATCTACTAGATTACGTTTGAACAAATGTTCATTTAGAGAACTACTATTCATCCTTAACCTGGCATGCAATACTTGACCCATTCTTGTACCAGTGTAGTAAAAATTAGGGCATTTATTATTTGGGTTTTTTATACGACTTTTAAAAATGCTCAAAGACGTAGAATTTCTCGTTTGGTCTGGTAACTTATTCCACAATTTAATAGACGAAGGAAGGAAATAATCGGAGTATAGATTAGTTCTTGTACGAATTCCCGAAGTATTTTGAGTCTGACGAGTGAAATAGTTATGTAAATTAACTATTTGATTTGGTACCAAGTTTTGTAAATAATCTGGAGTTTTCTTACTCACCATTTTATAAAACATAGTGAGCTTATGTTTTTCCCTTCTTTCCGAAAGTGTTTCCCAACCCGTTTCCTCATAAAGCATCTGTATCAAAGTTAATTTATTCCCACCTGTTACAATTCTTATAGCTTCAATTTGAACATTTTTCACTTTATTTATCAAGTATTGTGTTTGATTATCCCAAATGACATCCCCGTACTCTAATATTGGTCGAATATATGAAAAATACATTTTTTCTAAAGTGAACCTATTCCGTATAAAACGCATCTTCCTACGGATATTAATTCTATTATATGCACGTTTAACTATATATTCAATATGAATATTCCATAACCCATTATTTTCAAAAATAATACTAAATGTTTATGAGTAGAAACTTCTTGAAGATCGGTGTCATTCATTTTTAAGATCGGATGACTAGGTTTTATTGATTTTCTTGAAACAATCGTGGTTTCTGTTTTTTGTGAGTTAAAGTTTACAAGCCACTTAGAGGACCACATATGAATTTTATTCAGATCTCTATTAAGAATTTCAGCAGTATTTTCAGGGGTGTCTACTGTCAAATAAATACTAGTGTCGTCTGCAAATAATTTGATAGTAGCTTTAATATCAGTCAAGATATATAAAGATAAGGAAAAGTAGCGGACCTGAAATTGAGCCCTGTGGGACACCTGCATTTATCTGTCTCCATGTTGAATTGCTTCCATTTCAGACCACCGGCTGACTCCTCTCAGATAGATAATCACAAAACCAATTTAGTAAATTTCCAGAAATTCCATATTGTTTAAGTTTTGATAATAGCCCTTTATGCCAAACCCGATCAAAAGCTTTGATGATGTCACAAAAAAAAAAAAACACCCTTATCTCTTTTCCGTTATCTAAAGCTCTACCAAAGTAGTTCGAAATATCAATAAGTTGATTTATGGCAGAATCGCCTTTTATAAAACCCGATTGATTAGGGGTGATTATCCTATTTTCAATTAGAAAGTTGTGTACATGTTTATAGACACATCGCTCAATGCACTTTGATAATATACTTAACAACGAGATTGGTCTGTAATTTGTTACCTCATTACAATTGTTACTCTTAAAAACAGGAGTTACATTTGCTTTTTCCCAATCTGCCGGAAATATAGCTTTAGATAAAGATAAATTAAATAGTTTACAAAGAGGGAATTATAGCTGTGATACAGCCTCTTTAATAATATTGGACTTATCAAGTCTGGACCCGAGGCCTTATTTGGATTTAAAATCTTTAGAACATCTTCGACCTCACTATCTTTAAGTGTAATGTCACTTAGTGTATAGTCTGGAACGGTTAAGTAAGGAATAACAGCTTCGGTATCATCTATGTTTGTCTGAAACGCTAAAAAGTTATTAAATTCATTCGGTTTATCAATACAATAAATATTAAGTGATCATCCTTAAGCAGGGGCGGAATACCCGAGTGAGTAGGTTTGATACCAGAAATTTGGTCACAAGTTTCCACCAAGTTCTTCCCGATTAGTTACTATTTGACAATTTTTGTATAAGATTATTTTGATATTGTTCGCGAGCTTGTCTTATTGAAGTGGTCACTTTATTTCTTTTTTGTCTAAATTTATTCCAATCGGCGGGTCGGTTAAACCGCTTAGCTTTTGAGTGTAAACGGTTTTTCTTTCTTATGAGTTTTCTTAAATCGTTATTTTTCCAAGCAGGGTCAGTTTTCCGAATAGTTACGATTCTATTGGGTATGGAAATTTCAGCTACATCAAGGATACGATTTGAAATTTCTGAATTAATTTTATCAACATCATTTAGAGAAAATATTCTATCCTGGTTGGTTTTGGTCAATATGCGTCTATATTCATCAAAATCACCTTCCTCATATAACCATATTTTTCTTTTAAAAGACAAACAAGCAGGTTTTTGTGCATTAATAAACCCATAACTGGAAAGTGATATCTTATTTGGTCTAAAAGTGGTGGCCGGACTCCACAATACGGTACAAAATTGGAATTATCAGTTATAATTAAGTTAATTAGAGACGACGACTGTTCCGTACAATGAGTTGGATCTTCAATAAGTTGCTCTAAACTGTAATTTGTACAAATATCATGTATTTTAAATTAGCACCATTTAGCAAGTTATCGTTAAAATCTCCCGTTACAATAATTCGGTCACATTTTACATCATTTACGGCAGACTCAATTGAACTTTCAATTTTTGTCCATATTTCATTATTACTTTTAGGTGGCACGTAGAAGTTCCATACAATACATTTTTGTTATTAATTTTTAGCTGAATCCATATAACCTCAACACCGGGCACTTCCAAATCATCACGTCTTTTCGAATTAATATTTTCTTTAACATATACTATTACCCCTCCCCCACTTTTCTTGGGACCCTTATCTTTCCTGATTGGTTTCTGGTAACTGAGTCTGACGAGTTATTACCGTTCAAACAAGTTTCAGAAAATGACAGTATATCAAAATCTTCGTACTCAGCAAGAATCAGATCAAGTTTTGGAAATAAGCTTGCACATTTAAATGTAAAAATGAAATTGAAGTTGAAAACATTTCACGTATACTGTTACTCTCTGATCCACTTTCGAAGCTAATATTACGATCGTCATTATCATCAGATAGTGGATGAGGGCCAGGATTAGTTTCTATTCCACCCATAATTAGAAATATTTGAACAAGTAACACAAATATAATTTGAACAACGCTATCCGAAGACTGATCTCTATCCCCTTAACAATGCGATCGATTAACACTTTCGATATAACCGATATGTGAACAACTTTTTATACATTTGTTTAAAACAGATCTAGACAATTCAAGAGAAAACCAAATCATAGTGATAATTCTAAATGTGTTAACCTTTTCTTTTGAAAAATACAACAAGTAGAAAAGATATACAGTACAACCTGTGACATCCTCTTAGTTATGTCCACCCTCTTGCATGGTCAACATCCAATGGTGAACATTTATTGGGGTATTCAATCTTGAGATGTTGGTCATTTATTTGGGGTCATAAAACATAGGTAGATGTGTTATCTAATTATGTTACCTGTTAAAATCAATCAGGGTTGAAGTTTTTAGTTGGTATGTTTCATTAAAATTTACCTGTACAGGTAACTCAGGTTTCTTTTAAAATTGACATTTCACCTTTTTTTGAAAATGTAGAATAAAATATTGTTTTACTCTGTCAATTTATTATTATTTTTCTTTGTCTTTAATTTTATTTTTTTTTATTTTTTAATTGTTTCATTTTTCATTTTTGTATGTTTTTTTTCATTACTTTTTTGTTTCTTATTCTTTAAATTTCTTCTTGGTTAGAATCTTGAATAGAAATGTCAAAAGGTCAAAGATAAAGTTATTGACAAGCATTTGAAATAAACAGACTTTTAATTATTGTTTTTTTTTTAAGTAAAAGGTTAATGTACGTGATGTACATTGTATTCAATTGTTTGTTTGCATTATTAAATGAACTATTACTATTAATAATAACTTATAATCATGCAAATGATTGAATGACATTTAAAAAAATGAAAGTAATTAAACAATAGAATTGAGAAAGGAAGTCAGTTTCTTAACACAATAAGATGATCAATATCAATCCTTTTACAATAAAATATTGATAACATCTAATACATGTAATATTATTCTGGAAAACTACAAGTATCATTATTATGGTTTAGAAAAAACTAATTTTGTTTATCTAATTTTTTTTCAAATCTCAAAACAAGAGTTGTGCACAAACTATCACTTAAAAGACTTATTTTCCAAATGCCCACCTAGTTATCATCAACATTTGAGAAATGTTCATTAAAAATGCTAATCTTAATGAAAAATGTTCTTTTATCTAAATAAAGTGAATCTTATGAAAAGAAATTATTTAAAGAAATTGTCTTGAAACTTATCAAATATATTATCTTCAGTTTGGTTAATTTCTGTCAAAATTTGTCTCCAGAAAAAGTAAAGTGCACTTCTAAAGATGGTGACACTTTTATGGTCTATTAATTAAATCATATTTTTTTTTCGGTGTATTATATTGTCAAAAAAACTAGACTGGCATGATACATATTCTTGGTATACATTTGTAAAGAATATTTCACTCAAACTAGGCCTTTTAGATAAAGTTAATAATTGCAGGGACTTGAATGAATTAATATAAGACTTTTAAAGTCCTTGATAAAAAATGAATTTAAAGAAAAATCTAAGAATAAAAACTTATGATAAAAACTGTAAACTTGATTTTGTCAATAGGTAGAGAATTATTGGTCATAATTTAGAAACAGAAAATAGTGGACAATATAAAATTCCTAGAAAGGATAGAATGTGTAAACTGTGCCTCTTGTTGGTCAATGAAGAACACTCCTTCCTTGATTGTAAAATTAACAAAACAGCTTTGAGATAATCTATTTGAAAATCATGTACCTTCTCATAATATTGTCTCTTACCCAAGGATTCGGATTTGTATAGTAAGACTATACAAATCCTTGCTCTTACCCAAGAACAAAAAGTAAAAGAAATGCTTAACCTCTAAAACATGGATCATGTTTAAAATATCATATGACAATAAAAATACTATCAAATTTTGCTGTGATAAATATTTCTAATATTTATATTTTATTCAATAGAGAAATAGTGACAATCTTAAACATATGTTAAACAATGTTGAATGCACTCACTCTGATCAGTCTATCTAAAATAATAAACCATTTTTATTTAAGAAAATTAATTTGAGAAACACCTTTTCAATAGAAAAAGGCAGGCATTGTAAATTTTGCAGTTATATTTGAAAATGATATTCATTTATTCTTCACTTACCAAAAAATAGACTTAATACATACATAGAAAATAACTTAAATTGATTAAAAATTATATAAAAGGTATAATCAAAACTAATAGTCATGAGAATTTTTTTTTTTATTAAGCTATTTGTTCAACTAGTTTTATTATTTCATTTAATTTTTGAATTTCTTGTCATAATCACAGCTTCTAAATTTGACAAACACATACATGTATATTTTACCTGAGACACATGACCTGTAAGTTACCTAATTTTAACACTTCAATGCATTCAAGATTTCCCTTTATCCTTGACTAGTTTTTGATAAATACCTTGTGTATTAAAAAAGCAACAGGGGATATGATGATGAACATATAGGGCCACCATGGTGTACATATTTTTTATGGCCACCATTAATAAGATAAAGTCACAGGTAGTACTGTACCTCATACATATTACAAAATAGATTACTTTTTTTTACCACATGTGTTATGTACAAAAAGATACTCTCATTCTATATTAATCGATTCCATTACCCATTATGTAACACCAGACTGATCAACTAAGTAGTGAGAGTGGTCATACAAAAATACAAGAAGATAACAGTATAAATCTACACTGTCTATAAACAAATATTCAATAGAATACGAGACATACAAAACAGTTTGCATTTCATCGGTGTACAAAAAGAAAAAAAAAATAGGAATTTAACTTATATACAAAAAATATGTTTCTGACCAGATCAAGGAACACACAACTAGGGCATGGATGATTACAAACAAACTGGTTTTTTTTACTATCACGACTGACAAATATTTTAAGATAAAGGTCATTTGTTTGTGAATTATTGTGAACAGTTTTTTTTTTACACAACCGTTAGGTCGTGATAATACGCATGAGTAAATATTTATACGATGTTAACTGTAAACTTATAATTATTACTCTCTTAAATGTTTTGTTAGATGTAACAACATTTTTATACATTTTTGTTGAGAATAAAGATTGTAGTGAATTCATATTTGATATTATACAATTAGTAGCAGAATTAACATAAAAGCTCCACTTATGATTTACCGATAACTTTATATTTTTGGTTTGTATTATTATAATATAATTGTTTATACATTTCTATTTGTTAAATTGAAGATTTAAATATAAATACACAAGGCAAATTTATTAAAGGAAGCAAAACAAAAATACTTTACCCTTTTTCGTAGTAGGGTTTCCCTTTAGTTTAACGATATACATTTTACGCAAATAACATTACGATACAATTTTTAAGGCATAAGTGTATACTTCGACTTCGCCATTAACATACAAAAGCTACTACCGTCTTAATTATCTGTATATTTAGATACAATTTGTACATGTGAATGGTATCATGTCTAAGATCCATCTTATTGATCATCTGAGGATGCTGATTGATTGTTAGAGGCTGCAGAAGATACTGACTGGGCATAAGTACGGTATTTGGGACCCTTCGTACTCTTTTTGTTGTGGTGTCTTTCTTTAGAGGTCATTTCCAGTCTATGAAGGAAGTCAAAGACGCCCGGCATACAAAAATTGGTACAAAACTGAAGAAATGAGTCCTGAGTGTTTACTATATGTATTTGTTCTTGGTTGTCCTTTACCATAATTTTGCCATCGTTTGTCCATGTGTCCTTTATAATACGTTCTATTTTTAACTGTCGGACCTTGTAAGCAATGTTGTTTCTTGTTTAAGTTAAGTCTTCGTTCAGTTTAACATACTTCATATCCCGTCTATTTTTCAGTAGTTTTTTGCATCAGAGTATGCGTTTTTGACTTGAGGGTCTTTAAGGCTAACAATAATTTGCCTTGGTGTTTTTGGATTGGACATGATTCTCATTTTCACTGCTGTTAGTTGTGAGCGGCGCCGAACCAATTCTATGCGATCTTAAAATGTCTCCAGGTTGCAGCTCTCTGTCAATCGATTTTATAAGGGTTGTTACCAGCTCGGTAGTTTTGTCCGATGTTTCCGTATTGCCACTGATTCTCATTAAATCACGACGTCCATACTGCTCGAGAGAATCAAGATCGTCTCGCAATTTTTGATTTTCATTCGTAAGTGTGTTTATCTCTTGTTTATATTGGTCTATGGTTGCTTTGATAGTATAATCAATTTCGGAATGTAGCATTTGTTTGAGTTCAAGAGATAAAGTACATGTGATTGGCTGAGAGGTAGACTTCGAGGGTGGTAGGTGGTCAAAAAAGCTCAGTCCAGCTTTTATAGGAGCATGCCGTATAACGGACGGATCTACATTTATAGACGGAGATTTTGATGTTTCTGGAGAAGTTTGCGATGACATTATGAACCTTTTTGAAGATTCTTGTACTGGTGGTGACGGCTTGCTGTCACTATGCAGCCTGTGTTTATTAATATCAGGTGTAGTCATTGACATTGATAATAATAGAATTAATCAATGAAAATAGTAATGTTATGTTTACAATCTTTACAATGTTATAAATGACAGGTGACCGTGATTGTTTATGTTTATGTTTATGGTTGAATTACCTTGGTCATCGATAAGAAGAACTCTGTATATAACGTATACAAACTGCCCACTGGAATACACTAACTTCATATCAGTTCATATCACAAATATCACATTTTGAAGATAGCCAATGTCTGTGTAACGTTCCACGTTACATTATAGTTAGATATCACACATCCTCCAGAGTAGTGAAAGTGTTTAAATGGTCATAATTTTAGTATTTTACACGAGCTAAAAAAATAACGTCCACCATTGTACAGAGCATGCGCACAGTTATTCTTTACTTCTAAAGCATGCAATCCTAACCATACCTTTAAATATTTAACTACAAATTAAAGAATTTTCACAAATTAAATTTAAAATAAAATATTTCAATCCCTCTCTCCCATACATCATAGAGTAGTTAATGTGTTTGTCGCACCAGCAAAGTACAAGAGTCCAAAAAAGAAGTCACAATACATAATATTATATTTGATGTATTCCAAAACAATTTCATTTTATAAATAAAAGTTGAATTTAAAAAAAAAAACGCTGAGCATGACCATGTATAAATGTGACTTAATTTAGTCTGGAAAAACATGATTCATGTATTAGTTGTACTTGGCTTTGAAGTAGTTTACAGTGACTGTGAGAAATCTTATTTCGGGGCTTCGTTTTCATTGATTTTATGATAGTGTTTTTGTACCTCATGAATTGATTTTTGATTTTTAGTTTGATTATATGTTCTACTGAAAGACCAATAAAATATATAAGTTCGTGAATGTCATATTTGTGTTTTTGGTATTATTTTGTTATAAACTATGTCGTTAGTTTTCTCGTTAAAATTCTTACATGATTTTCATGTTTAGGCCTTTTTATAGCCGAATTTACAGTATGGGATATTCTCATTGTTGTTTCCTTGTTTCCTTTTTATTTTCTTAATGAAAATAAATGGTCTCAAAGAAAGTTAATATTAGTTAATATTATGATTGCATATTAATGCCCCATTTATAGGAATTACTTTTTCTGGTCTGTAAGTCCGTTCGTCCGTTCTTACGTCCATCTGTCCCGCTTCAGGTGAAGGTTTTTGGTCGAGGTAGTCTCTGATGAAGATAAAGTCCTATCAAAATCGTAATACACATGTTCCCTATGATATATCCATTTCAATTTTATAATAATCCTGGTACCTTTGATTATTATTTGATTACTATTATTGCCAAATTAGAGTTTTTACATAGAAAATGATAGTGTGGATGGGGTATTCATTTGCTATGGACACATTCATGTTAATGTCAAAATATGTCAACAAAAGGGGTGAGTCACAAACCAGTTTTGCTCCGCCACTGTTAAAAGTTGAGGTGGAGAGATTGCCTCATTGCATCCAAGGATATATTCATATGAAACATTTCTAGTCATAGTTACGTTCGAATACTCTGCATGTTACTGATTTATGTCAAATTTACTTGTTATCCGTATGATGATTTGTAAATTGAAAATTATTTCACCTTGGTTTCCATCCATTCGAGATTTTCTTGATATAAAATAATAGCATAAAATGATTTCATTAAGTATCGAACAATACTAATCTACATGTACATAGGTTTTCACAAAACTAACATCATGATTAGGTGCCATGTTTTTTTTATCACGTTGATGACTTAATATCTAGGTAATCCTTTGGTATTATTAAAGTGACAATATCAACAATGAATTTTGAATAGATAGAATTAGTGTCGAAC
Organism: Mytilus galloprovincialis; assembly: GCF_965363235.1. NCBI lineage: Eukaryota > Metazoa > Mollusca > Bivalvia > Mytilida > Mytilidae > Mytilus > Mytilus galloprovincialis. The sequence continues at coordinate 65,710,356 of NC_134838.1, read as the reverse complement.
ATCGTCTACGTTTAAACAATTTTGTCGCAATTTTTTACGTAATTCTATCAAAACAAACAACATTTTTTTACTTTAACAAACACAAATAATGTTTGATTCTATGCTGCTTTAGGTTGCATTTCTGTAAATATTGACAATGCAATTTCCCATAGGAACTCCTTTTACGGCTAAAACTGTACCACTTTTACTATGAAGTTTTGAAAAAAATCTTATCCTAGAATTGAAAGTTCATATGCACCACAATTTTTTTCAAAGGTCAAAATATAGGGCTGTGCGGCATATTTTCAACGTTTATATGCCTTGAACTTCTCAGAGTTTAAACTTACACTAATTTTCTTAACTACCCCTACCTCGAATGAAAGGTTACCACAGATTTCAATGTAAACAATATGCACGTGTTTATTTACTGGTAACATTCCCAAGTTCTGTCTCTGCGATATGGAACACAGAGAGCATAACTGGGAACCAGTATGTAAACAAAATTTATTTTCTATGAATATTCAATTACTCCCTAAAAGAGGCGTGTTTTGAGAAACAGCTGTATTTACAAAGTGCAACCTTTAAGGTAAGACAATCAATTACTGATAACGCATGCATCAAACATTTTTTTTTCAATTTTCATAGTAAAACTGTTTCAAAATATATCCTCACGTATTGGTTGCATAAATTTAATATTTATCATTAGAATGCAAAATTATTCATTTAATTGATATATTTCTTCATTTAAAAGCAATGTTATTTTATTTAAATGCAATACTATTCTTTTTAAATGCAATGTTTTATTTAAGAATTGAAGGCTTCTTTTTGCAACTTCATTGGGATGTAAAAGCGTTGACCGAAGTACATTTTGTATAAAGCGTGGAAGCGCTTCATTCTAAAAATGTGCGCACGGTCAACGCTTTTACATCCCTATGAAGTTACAAAAGAAGCATTTAATACTTATAACTACATTGTTTTAGCTATGATCATGAAACACGAATTTCATATATTTTTTTATTTAATTCACATGTGCACTTTATTTTGGGAACACGAGGTGTCATGGATTATAAGTTTTATTAAGTAATGCAATTGCTGAAGGAATAACCTGTGATGTGCAGTTAGCCAATTAGAATAAAGTATTATAATTAAACATACATCTAGTGTAATTATATGAAATTGTTATAAATTGTCATTCAAATGCTATATTTCAGATTTAATTGGTATAACGTGTTATGTTAATGCAATATTTTTTATTCAAATATTACAGTTGTCGTTTAACTTTAATAAGCACTGTCTTTGGTTGTTTTTTTTATTGATATGCAAGTATTGCATTATGAAATTAGTTGACGTCACCAGGTTAAATTTGCAATAATGTTTGTAATTGGTCGATTCTGGATTTCATATGTTATTACGGTAAGAAAATCTTGTACGTTTCTTGAAGTTCATCGTATAACTCCAACATATTAAATTCATGACTCAAAAATTGGAGAATGAAAATACAAAACTTATAATAAAAGAAAAAAACCATCGGAACATGTTAAGTCTCCTACTATTTATGTTAACAATTTGAAATAAACAGGATATTCTTCAACTTCCACAGAACGCCTAGATTTTATTTGAGTGGAAACGTTTTATTTTTGCCTTAGTTTTCTGAATTATCTTTTGTGAGTTTAAATGTCTTTATCATAAGAAAATGGTTTTATTTGAAAGTATTAACTTATAGAGTAGGAGACTTAACATGTTTATTCTTGTTGTGTCTTATGTAAAGATATATAGCGAGGAAGATTTGACAATCTGCAAGTTTATGCATCATTATAACGGGTTATGACTCTACAACGGATTTAAACTGAGGTTACACAATGGTGTCACCAATTGATTTTGGGAAATACCCTCCCAACGTCCGTTTTGAACTGCTCGTCCTTCTTGAGCACAAGTTTCGCCAGTTCAAGTTAAGGTTCGTGTTGCTCAGTTATGTAGTGGACTGCGATGATTTTTGTGATCCGTTGTTTTTCTTTTTTGTTTGCAAAGTCATTCTTTGTCTTCTAATATAAGTTTGTTTTGATATAAAGAACAAATTTTGTTTTGTAATCTTCCAAATATTTAGTCATGCATTTTATAGGTTGTAGTAATACGATGAACTTTAAAAAAAATGTTATACAGTTACTATCAAGATAACGTATAAAATTCAGAATCGATCAATCACAAACGTTGTTGCAAATTTGAGTTTGGGACGTCAAATAATTTCTCATAATGCAATTATTGCATATAAATAAAGATAAAAAGACACACTACTATACATTGCAAATTGAAGTTTAAAGGACAAATATGCCAATTGATAAAAAAAATTGCATTAAATGACAAATTATACCAATTGAATAAGATTATTGCATTTGAATGACATATTATACCATTTGAATAAACATAATAGCTTAAAATGAAAAAAAATACCATTTAAATAAAAAAAAAAAATGCATGTAAATGAAGAAAATTTTTTTGTAGTCAAGTAAAAAAGTTCAAATTTTTTAAACTAATACCATGCCATAGCTAAAGTTGTCAATGTTTAAAACTGCATGGTTAATGTATATAAATCTTTATTTTTTTAGTGCGAGAGACTGTTTCCAACAAATATATGAAAGAACAGTTGAAATAGGGAATTTCTTTAATACAATAAAACACACTTCAATAAATATTTAAAATATTACTTTTTGATTAGTTTCTAATTTTCCTGCATACATATCGTGTCGTTTTTTACTTCCAACAGCGGTAGCCATTTCCAAAATATTGCTAACGAATGCCAAAATGTGAACCTTTCATCAAAAACAATGTAACAAAAGTTATAACCGTTTTAGCATTGTACCCCGTTAATTTTCATTAATAATCAATCGGCCATTAATGATATAAAACTGAAATGTTAGTCATGTGATGACCGCAATAGTTGGATATGTTCAGTTGTAAGTGTCTATTCTTTTGGTTCATTTGGTTTTATGCCTAATAATATCTTATGAAATTGTAAACTTACATGCTTACAGGAATTTTATTGTTTGATCTGAAGAAGTCAGAATTAATTTCAATAATGAAAAAAATATTGTACAGGTCGTGTAGTGGATATCACAACTGGTTGGGGTATAAAATCGGGTGTTTATAGGGTATTGTATGGTCTTTCTACTGATATTCATTACACATCAGGTAGGTATACCTGAATTTCTGTTTCGGAATTTAGCGTCTCGTCCATTTTCTGTACACTAGGACATATTTTTGTATACTGGTAAGTTAAAGGCTGCCTCCGGGTGCGGGATTTTCTCGCTGTAATGGAGACACGTAAGTGGCCTTGGGCTATTTTATGCTCTTTGGTCAGGTTGTCCTCTAGACACATTCCCTGTTTCAATTATCACCTTTACTAACAACAATTAAGTGCTCCAAGTGCTCCACCAAACCTCTTTCTAAATTATTAACATCTATTTTATCAGCAATCAAAGACGGGCTTCAAAGTTATTGTGAAACTGCATATTCTAGATGTGGCGTGAATCAGATGTGGATACTTAAAAATTCCAAAGATCTTTTAGAGTACATACAATCTAACTCTCTTTCATCTTGTAACAGTATTAAAACATTTGACTTTTCTACTCTTTACACAAGTATTCCACATTCCAAACTAAAAGACAAATTGAAAGAGTTGGTATTGCTTTGTTTCATAAAAAAGAATGGCCAACGTAGATAAAAATTCTCTGAAACTGACATTATCAAGATGCTTGATTTCTTGATTGACAGCATATTTGTTATGTTCGGAGGACGTGTTTTCAACAGACTGTCGGCATTCCAATGGGAACAAACTGTGCCCCTCTACTTGCCGACTTGTTTCTTTATTATTATGAGGCTGACTTCACGCAGGAACTTCTTAGGAAGAAAGATAAGAAGTTAGCAATATCCTTAACTCTACTTTCCGCTATATAGATGATGTTCTTTCACTAAATAATTTAAAATTTGGTGACTATGTGGAACACGTCTATCCCATTGAACTAGAGATAAAGGATACTACAGATACAGTTAAGTCGGCTTCATATCTTGACTTACATCTAGAAATTGACAATGAGGGTCGGTTGAAAACAAAACTTTACGACAAAAGAGATGATTTCAGCTTTCCAATTGTGAACTTTCCATTTCTAAGTAGCAACATTCCAGCAGCACCTGCATACCACCCAATTGATACGATATTCCCGTGCTTGCATTTCCTATCATGATTTTCTTGATAGAGGGTTGTTTATTCTTTAGTTTTCTATGTTGTGTCATGTGTACTATTGTTTGTCTTTTTTCATTTTTAGCCATGGCGTTGTCAGTTTGTTTTAGATTTATGAGTTTGACTGTCCCTTTGGTATCTTTCGTCCCTCTTTTTTTTACATGATTAAGGCGTAAAAAATGTGTTATTTTAGAACTGTTGAATAAGATAGCAATAATGTGTATTGTCCTTCATTGAAATTCTAATTATAATTGGTTTACTTCTGTTTCTCCTTCTTTTTATTATCCTAATAATCAAACAGGTAAATAAATAATAAAAAAGACAATAGGCTTACTGAACATACCATGATATCATCTGTTTCAAATATATTTCATCATATAGGTGTGTAAATTGTGCAATTTATCAATTTACATGGTTTGTTTTGTATTTCAATGGTTTTTTTTTTATTATATTAAAACTAAATTAGTTTCGAATTTGAGTATTCTGATTTTTCTTCTTGATGTACTTGAATTTTGTGTGTTTATTTTTATCTATACATTCTGTATTTATTTACCGCTCAGCATAGGTCCTCTGTGTGACTTCAATTAGGTTGTACAGTTAGAAGATGGGTGTGCATCACTTTACTTTCATTTTCTTTTTTAAATTTATGTATCATCTTTCTAGGTCGTTTATTGTACGGGGTCCTTCAATCTGGAAATAGTTCAATATGAATATGAGGCCTTCATCCCAATGCTCACATAGTCTTATAATATTTTGTGTCAGTGACGTACATTGTAGTCAGCTACAGATATGTCTTTCAATGTTTTGAGCCAAACATCTCAAAGTTGTTGCTGTGGAATGAGTGGTAGAACTGCTGCTCGTCTAAATAGTCGAATGATGTCGTCAATCTCCTTCAGTATGTTTTAAGTTCGCATTTCTGTGTCTTCCTCCAAATACATAGGGTATATTTGAAGTGGAAGAAACAGCCATTTACTGTTCCCCTGGGGAAATTGTTCATGCAATATTCTTGGTGGCTGTTTATTTATTGATGTCAGTTAGGAGTTGGTGCTGTTCTGCTGTGTATTTGGTGTGTTTGAAAATATCACTTATTAATTGTGATTAATCTTTTATCTTAATTTTTGTGTATATAACAAAAAGACATCAAAACTTTATCTTAATTCCTGCACGCAACGATGTATACTTATCAGGCAAATTTGTATGAAATATTGGTTTATCCCCGAACTCTTTTAAAACTAAACAAAGGTCAAATATGCACCATATGTTGATGATTTTTTCTTCGTTTTGAAGAACTGTGATAAGTGTATCTTAAGTGAATTATAAGTATGTGGTATCTTTCAAAAGAGGTTTATTAACATCTTACTAACGGCCAAAACTCTAGGAACGTATCGTTTAGGAGCAGTAATTTTGTTATAAAAAATCCGCAATAAATGTCTAACGATATTGCAGAGGGTTTAAAGACAACCTTTAACAACTGCCTAGTCTTTTTGTGGTTATATATAGGTGTTCCAATTTATTTTCTGTTGTTGAATGTTACGTATTCTTTCGTTGAGTTTTGTTTGTTTACATGTCGAATATATGCGTTCAATTTATCTCCCTTATGTAGTTAAAAGCAATCGGCGCGTCTGATTACATTTCATTTGATTGATTGTTTGATGTTTGACGATCTGTTGCAAATATTCCATGACGAGGTTAGCGTTTGTAAAAGAATTGAAAAGTGATTGAACTGACACAAGTTTAGTATTTTCCATTTATTATATCCCAAAGGTGGATCGGGGGGAGGGGGGGCTGGCAAAAAAATGGAACCACGACTGGAGGTGGCCCTTCAAACCCAAAGCCCAGACAGCAGGTCCCACTAATGAAAAAGTTCTGGATTCTCTACTGTATCCATACATCCTTCATAAATATGGAACGATCGAATAAAAGAGGGTGAGTTTGTGTAAATTCTGTCATCCTAAAATAAAGCACCCAACTGTGCGCTAGGTCCGATTGGTCCGTTTTGCTGTTAAATTAGATTTGGAAATAATTTACAGAAATTTAAAGTGTACTCGATCAATCGTAAAGTAATAGAGTTTTGTGTAGTCTTGTTGAAAGTATGAGTGCTAAAGCACAAACAAAACTGATAGTTACATAGTTTTTCAAAGGTGCATTTTCTTTAAATTCCATTCCCAAAATAAAAAGAAAAATATTTGAAAAATAAAAACCGAAGAAAACATGAACAGCATTCCATAAAAACTCCACGAAAGAAATAAAAAAAAATTACATACATATTTACAAAGAAAATAAAAACTGCCATGAAAGCAAATCAAACCATAAAAACCTAAATACATTACAGAGCAATGGTTTTCAAATATTTATTTCAATGTTTCCCTTCAGTTATCTGTTTGACTCTTTCAGTTTAGCTTTACTATAAATCAGTTATAATGATTAAAAGGTTAAGAAGTTATCATTTGGATTTTAGAGTTGTGGCAATGAAGTTACCCCGGATCCGAGGATGTTTTTTTTTCAAATTAAAAACTAGAGACGTTCACTCGTTTTACCTCATGTTTGCGAAAGACCTTCTTTCATTCATCTGATCATTGATAAGAATAAAAAAAATTCCTAATCTCTTCCATTCCGAAGTTCTGTATTTACGCTTTTTCACATATGTACTAAAAATTTCGAAATTATGTTGTCATTTTTATCAAAATCTGTTGTGCGATTGCTGTCCTTGGTCTTAATATTTTATATTCTTCGCAATAACTTATTGGTCAATTAGATTTTCAACTGTTGATTAAACCGTAAATTGTATACTATATATTATATATATCAAGTCAATATAATATGTCAACGACTCAAAATGGTCTAACAAATTCCAAAATGTATATATTTTTTTATGTATCAGAAATTTCAAGGTGTAGAGGATCACAGCCGATAGCCCAAAATTATTGAATCAATGAATGCGACCGCTTTTCTAGTTACGACAAGTAAGGTCAAGTTCGGTCAATTTGCGTTCGTCCGGAAGATGTTAAGAAAACTCTATTATACGATTAATTCTTGTTATTGTATGTTATGCATCATTAAATATATTAATTGGAACCAACTTGACTTAACTCATTTCTTCCTCATATACGTGTTATAAAATACAATACGGTGATACAGATACACCAGCAAATCTGTGAATAAAGAAAATACTGTAATTACATGATTCTAACTGTGGACACCGATATATAATATGTGCGGTATTTAACATGTTTGTGAGCTCTATGTTTCAACCTTTTCACAAGCACAAGACAGTGGCGTAAGAGCAAAACAAAAGAATAAACTATAAAAATCAGTTGCAAATGGGTAAACCACATTAACAATTGTGGATGTATATTCCATGTCAGCAACCTCGCCAGTTGTGTATCTCTTTGTCTAATATGCATAGATTTTCATTTAGAGATTTAATTTTTATTTTTACCTTTTTTATTATATTCATTACTTTGCCACGCAGAGCCATTTTTCCTTTATTAACAACATTTTTCTATTAGAATGATTATCGCTGTGTGTACTGTTCAGACAGCTCACTATTGTTTGAGTCTTTAAATTTCATTTTTAGCTCACCTGGCCCAAAGGGCCAAGTGAGCTTTTCCCATCACTTGGCGTCCGGCGTCGTCCGTCGTCGTTAACTTTTACAAAAATCGTCTCCTCTGAAACTACTTGGCCAAATTTAACCAAACTTGGCCACAATCATCATTGGGGTATCTAGTTTAAAAATTGTGTCCGGTGACCCGCCAAAATAACCAAGATGGCCGCCATGGCTAAAAATATATCATAGGGGTAAAATGTATATGTTGGCTTATAACTCTGAATCCAAAGCATTTAGAGCAAATCTGACACGGGATAAAATAGTTATGTAGACGAAACGCGCGTCTGGCGTACTAAATTATAACCCTGGTACCTTTGAAAACTATTTACACCACTGGGTCGATGCCACTGCTGGTGGACGTTTCGTCCCCGAGGGCATCACAAGCCCAGTAGTCAGCACTTCGGTGTTGACAAGAATATCAATTATGTGGTCATTTTTATAAATTTCCTGAATACGAAACTGAATTTTCGAAAAACTAAGGATTTTCTTATCCCAGGAATAGATTATCTTAGCCGTATTTGGCACAACTTTTTAGAATTTTGGATCCTCAATGCTCTTCAACTTCGTACTTGTTTGGCTTTATAAATATTTTGATATGAGCGTCACTGATGAGTCTTATGTAGACGAAACGCGCGTCTGGCGTACTAAATTATAATCCTGGTACCTTTGAAAACCAATTATTAGGTCAAGATCCATCTGCCCTGAAATTTTCAGATGAATCAAACAATGGGTTGTTGGGTTGCTGCCACTGAATTGGTAATTTTAAGGAAATTTTGTCCGTTTTTGGTTATTATTTTGAAAATTATCATAGATACAGATAAACTGTAAACAGCAATTATGTTCAGCAAAGTATGATCTACAAGTAAGTCAACATGATCAAAATGGTCAGTTGACCCCTTAAGGAGTTATTGCCCTTAATAGTCATTTTTTACCAATTTTTCATAAAATTTTGTTATCTTTCATAAAAATCTTCTCCTCTGAAACTAGTGGACCAAATTTTACGAAACTTAGCCAAAATCATTATAAGGGTATCTAGTTTAAAAATTGTGTGCGGTGACCCAGCCAACCAACCAAGATGGCCCCCATGGCTAAAAAAAGAACATAGGGGTAAAATGTAGATTTCGGCTTATAACTCTGAAACTAAAGCATTTAAAGCAAATCTTACTTTTTTATCTAATAAATATCTATCTACCCTGAAATTTTCAGATGAATTGGACAACTGGTTGTGGGGTTGCTGCCCCCCCCCCCCCCCCCAATTGATAATTTTTAAAGAAATTTAGCCGTTTTTGGTTATTATCTTGAATACTATTATAGATAGAGATAAACTGTAAACAGCAATAATGTTCAGCAAAGTAAGATTTACAAATCAACATGACAGAAATGGTCAATTGACCCCCTAAGGAGTTATTGTCCTTTATAGTCAATTTTTAACAATTATGTCACCCGATCGACAATGTCGGGTGACATATTGCTTTTCTTCTGTTTCTTTGTTATTATGTCACCCGATCGACAATGTCGGGTGACATATTGCTTTTCCTCTGTTTCTTTTTCTCTATTATTATTATTATTTTTCTTCCACCTAATTTTGTCCGCTCGCTTTCTCAGAGCCAAAGGAACCAATCTGAATGATGGTGCACTAGAACAAGGAACCTCGACTTTCCTGTTGCTTTTTAATATTGGCACTTAAAATATGGCTGCCGTCACCATGGAAACGGAAAAATGGTGAAAAAATATAATTTTGGAGTTAGGTGAATTGTTTGAGAATGCTTAACCTTAAAATCTTTAGATTTTAATACGATGTAGGTGCCCACTATATACTGCTTTGGGATGATTTTGGCAATCATTGGAACTGCTATGTTGCCATAGATACTACACCAAAAATTTCAAAAAAATGAAAATGCTCCAAATTTTTTGAAATTCTAGCATAACGATGAGCAACTTTGGTAGATGTGGAATTTGGCTTTGGAATTTCCAAAATGTCTGCCGTTTCCATGGAAACAATGCAAAAAGGTCAAAATGCTCCAAAAACTTCAGGGTTTGGTGAATAACTTTGTTATGCTTGAACTTGAAATCATCAAATTTTTATATAATATAGTTGTCCACTATATACAGGTTTTGAATGATTATGACAATCATTGGAACTACTCTGTTACCATGGATACAGGATCAAATATTTCAAAAATTTCAAAATGCTCCAAAATTGATGAAACTTAATATGATTGTTGACTGCCAAGTCTGGATGAGACTTTTGACTTTGGAATTTCCAAAATGGCCACCGTTGCCATGGAAACTGCAAACAAGTCAAAAAATTTCAAAATGCTTTAAACTTAATAAAACTTGATATTATTGTTAACTGACAAGTAATGAAGAGAATTTTGACTTTGAAATTTTCAAAATGGCTGCCGTTGCCATGGAAACGGCAGAAATGTGAAATTTTTAAAATGCTGTAAATGTACGGAAAATTTACAGAAAGATGTATTGCCATGCATATATGTGCATTCAATGTTAAACGATTCTGAAATGGCTGCCGGTTAGTGGCAATTGGGGGAAGGGTGACATCCGCTATTGCTTGCAATGGCAATTCTAGTTATTATTATTCTTCCACCTTTTTTTGTCCGACAGGTTTTTTGGAGTAAAATGGAACCAATCTTAATGATAATTCACTATAAGGAGGAACACAAAATTTCAGGTTGCAGTAGGGTCTAAGACCATAAAAAATGGCTGCCGTTTCCATGGAAACGGAACAATTGTGAAAAATTCCAGTTTTTGGTTTTGTGAATAATTTAGAGATGCTTAAACTCAGAATCATCATATTTTATCACAATGTAGGTACCAGCCATATATTGGTTTTGGATGATATTGGCAATCATTGGAACCACTATGTTGCCATGGAAACTACACCAAAAATTTCAAAAATTTGAAAATGCTCCAAATTTTTTGAAACTTCATAGTAACGTTGAGTAACTTTGGTAGATGCGTAATTTGGCGTTGGAATTTCCAAAATGTCTGCCGTTACCATGGAAACAGTGCATAAGTGTCAAAATGCTCTAAAAACCTCAGGGTTTGGTGAATAATTTTGGTATGCTAGAACTTGAAATCATCAAATTTTTACACAATATAGTTGTCCACTATATACAGCTTTTGAATGATTTTGACAATCATTGGAACTCTTCTGTTACCATGGATACAGGACCAAATATTTCAAAAATTTCAAAATGCTCCTAAATTGATCAAACTTAATAGGATTGTTGACTGGCAAGTCTGGATGATACTTTTGACTTTGGAATTTCAAAAATGGCCACCGTTGCCATGGAAACTGCAAAAAAGTCAAAAATTCTCTAAATGCTTTGAACTTAATGAAACTTGGTATTATTGTTAACTGGCAAGTAAAGATGAGACTTTTGACTTCAAAATTTTCAAAATGGCTGCCGTTGCCATGGAAACAGCAGAATTGTGAAATTTTTTAGAATGCTCTCAATGTACTGAAAATTTACAGAAAGATGTATTGCCATGCATATATGTGCATTCACTGTTAAACAATTTTGAAATGGCTGCCGCTTAGTGGCAATTGGGGGAAGGGTGACATCCGCTATTGCTTGCAATGGCAATTCTAGTTTTTACTTACATTTTCCACTGAAACTACTGGACCAAGTTTATTATAGATAGAGATAATTGTAAGCAGCAAGAATGTTCAGTAAAGTAAGATGTACAAACACATCACCATCACCAAAACACAATTTTGTCATGAATCCATCTGCTTTTTTTGTTTAATATTCACATTAACCAAGGTGAGCGACACAGGCTCTTTAGAGCCTCTAGTCTTATCGTGCTTGTGGTTTCTATTTATACGACGTATTCAAAAAAAATAAAAAAAAATTCATATTATAATACTAGGTTACATCAAGTAGCATCATCAGTCTTCTTTCAGCAAATGTTCAATCCTGATTTAAAAGAGAATATTCAGAGTACACAAATGCTCTGCTATCATCAAAACCTTCAAGGTTTAACATCCTGAACTGTTAACATATCGACAATGTAAAAAAACGTTCCTGTCAATAAAAAGCATTTTAAAATAGTCTAAGTATGTATCCAACAATTTAATTTCAGAACAAAACAGAAGAATAAAATGGCTGCAAGTAAGTTAAAACAGTTATGTACAAGATTAACAAACAAATGGTGGAGCTGAATGCTGAAAAATATTCAAACTATTCACTGAATATAACACATGGTTTAATGTCATGCAACCGACTCGGTTTTTTGTCTTATTTTCTATCATCAAGGAGTCCCAAACTAAAACATTTAAAAGCAAGGAATGTTACAAGAAACGTAGATAGTATATATGTATTTATTAAAGTTCAGAATACACGTGTTTCTATTATGTAAACAATCACACGTGAGTGTGCGTCCGTATAGTGGTCATCCATTGGTGTTTATATTAGATGAACAGGTATGTGTTTTAAATATATGATATTTCGGATATGTCAATATTTGTCGAATTGTGTAAATATATTGAGTATGCTATTTGATATGTAAATAGCACGGGATTTTTAAATCGCTAATAGTTTTCTTGTTAATGCAATTTAGTAAAACCCTTTTGGGCTTTTCACAATAGTCTATTTAGATAAGAAACTCGTTGGTTAAAAGTCCTACATTATTTCAGAACAAGACAATTTGTCAATAAAAGCGAGATGAGGCAAATATTAAGTTTTAATCAGGAGGAAATCGGATTCACTTTCGTTTAAACGAGAATATCATGGATGGTCTTTACAAAATCCACAATGATCTTGTATCTGTTGCTTCACCCCTTTCTACTATTACTGGTGGTTTGGTGGGTAAATTCAAAGAAAGAAACAAACTCATCAGAATTGCTGATAGCTCCGCTGGGGGATTGGTTACTGTTACAGAATACGAGAGTTATGATATCGCCGACAATGATGAAGACGAGAAAAAAAGATTCGCCGTATACAGCTAGACCAACTCAGTTGAACGTATCGCTTCTGTCCCTACTCCTCCTCCAGCTTACGATTCCAGTCGCTATCAACAGCCCTTTCGCATCAGCACCGCACGGCGTTAGCCGTGTTCTATGGACATATGTCACTATTGTAAGCAGTTTGGTACCTGGAGATGAACCTGTCCACTCAACTTCAAGTCAGTCACAGCTTCTGCACCCAGTAATCAGCCTTCTAAACAACAATGATCCAACTACTGTCAATGATTTTACAGATGTTTTCAAAACCGGGAAATGGATTGATACGTGTTCTTTTCGTCAGTCACAATCTCCATCCGTGCAGCTCCTTGTAGACCAGATACCTTCCTTGTGTTCGTCATCTAGAGCTGACAACACACATTCAACGAAAGTATTGTAAGCCATCCGAGAGCATCCTGTCCTATACTCGTTAGTTTACTTTGAAAACTCTTAAATACAGTATGTGACTCATGTAGCAACTCTACATTTGTATTAAACTTCCTAAATTACTTGTAAGGTATGGTCTTCGGAATGTTTAATATGTATGTATTGAGCGATCCCTTGTATTTGAGTGTTACTGAGCTAATTTTGTTGCTAACGACTTTCTATAGCTTTTATGTTTGAACGAGCGTCCTCCAACATCTATTGTTTTTTTTCATCAGTGTAAATTCATGTACTTTTTGTATGTGTCCAAGTTCAATGAAATAAAGTTATCTTTCCAATGTTAACAGTTTTTTATTTGTTCACTGTTAAAAGTATGTAACATTATAACATCGTAAAACTATATAAATAAACAGTTGCGTTCAAGTGTACTGAATCATAAATCCTTAAATACATATTTGTGGTGTCCGACGTGGTGGGAGATAGCTTACTGTACAAAAGACGGCTAATTAAATATCATTAAACTTCATTATGTTATCCTAATTCTCACCTATTATTAGGTTATTATTGCTTTATTTGTTTTTCAAGGTTTGAACTTGCCGCCAGCAAAACTTTGGGCTATCTGCCATTGCTGAGTGCTCGCACGTTTATATAATAAATTGTAATTGTCACATGAAATACTAATCCAATAGAAACTTGTCCTTTCCGGGAAGCCGGAACTATAAAAATTTCAGATAATGAAAAACATAATATACATATCATCTTAAGTTGTCCGAACATTGTCCCTATACATAAACTATCAAAACAAAGCTATAGCATCTAAAATATCGATAAAGAAGCTTGAAATAAACAATCGGACACCACTGCGCGCGCATTGATTTAGCAGACGATCTGCGTTATTACATAATACGTAAATAACATACAACATAGTTCATTTCAACCATCTAAATATTTACAATATATTGTGTTCGGCAGGGTAATTATGCTTATTAAATATCTGATCTTGGGTATTAAAAATACAATATAAGATCATTTGTCCAGGGAACGAATTGGTATTTAAAGATATCAAAACACATGTTTCGGTCCCCACAATATGGCAGACGACAAAGTCTCAATAAATAAACAATTGCTGTTGAAGTATTTCTATATATATAACAGGCATATCAGACGTTTAAATATGAATATTTGGTTACAAGAAATGATCCTTGATACGGGAATTACATGATATATAGCATGTAGAAGGTAAGCCATGAGTAATTACATACATTCCATGTCGTAACACTTGTACAACAAAAAATGTAAACAAATGAAAAATTCATTTCACTTCCAGTGTTTTACACATTAAAAATTTGATAAACTTGATAATTGTCAACATAATCTTGAACCTATATACAAACATGAACTAGAAATTCATATCATAGCTGATGAAATGCTTCCCCCCTTTACATTTGGTAAAAACATGAATTTGTTGCTTTCTCTAGAATCTCTGGTTCTTCATTGTCACGGTCGTCTTCCAAAATAATATCAGATGTTGATGGCGTTTTCAGTGGTGATAGAGGATTTGTGACGGCTTTTGTCTGTTTTCCTGGGAATAGCTATATAGTTCATCTGACGTTTTTATATCTGTTATATATTCCTCTGATATTGATAGTTTCCTAGCTACTACTGGAGTCACTATAGACTTTACTTTACCGTCTATAGAGATAGAGAAGGTATGTGATCCTGCATATTTTATATTTACCAGTGCCGTCATCCTTCTTATCAGAGCGTCAAGCATTTTGTGATCCCTTAGAACCAAGTCATTCAAATTTATCTGAGGGAATCGTGTAGACACTCCAAGATCCAATTTGAAAATGGCTGTGGAGTCGTGGAGTCCCCAAGTTTCAATGTAAGTTGCTGGAGGGCCAACCCTTCATAGATGGTGGGCGTGTTGGTGAATATGACCCATTGGTTTTCTCCGGCTTAACCTCTTCTTCTTGCGTACCTCTAACCCTTTCCTAAGGACACTTCCGCCCTAGAGTCCAATCCTACTTCTTCCTGTTGGTGTTTTCAACCCTGTTTAAAAATTCTAGGACCTCAATCCTGGCTTTCATGGCTTCCTGTGAGTTTTCGTTTGATGGTAAGATTACCATAGCATAGGTCTCTGGGTAGTTTGACATCCAGAACCCATTGGTTTTACTCAGAAAACTATAAGGCATGAGTTTTATTTTGCTGCGGTGGTTGGCCATGATATGCTCCTTAAGGTCAACCATCCTCCTGGAAGACTTCTCTTCCGGACACCAAACACAAACGACCGAAAGCCGTTTGTGTGGGGCAGCTGCCAGATGATTCTTCAATTGTCTCCGTGTCCGGAACGTCATGGGACACAGCCAACACTTCACCTCAATTTGGGATGATAGTCTCATTTTGAAATTGAATCATCAATTATAAATCCCTCCACCATACAACATATAATAATACAATACATAATATCATGTAGTGTCCTGTAGTGTGACTATATGTGCTTGTGTGTTTAAAATCCTCCCCTCATATGGCATATGCTAGTAGTAAATGGATAAATTGCAATTAAAAATATGATATCCACCCCTTGGTCTCCCTATTCCAAAACATTAAGCCTCCTCAAGACAGAAAGTTGTCGTCAATTGCTTTCCGCCGCGCAGCTTGACAATAAAAGATGTCCTGAGAAACAATGGCCATTTGTCTCCCTTACATATTCTACCAGAGTGGATCCAACTCTAGGAATTCCATCATGACTTTCTCCAGTCTGAGATAAGTCATACAGTTACTCTTAAACATAGTAATTTATCAAAACAATTTAAAACGTAACAACTTTTACAACTAATTTCGGCTATTCAAACAACGATGAAAGGCATCTCAAGCCATCCTACTGGAGAACCAAGTGGGCGGATTCCGTCCTTGATAGGGCAGTAGTCTATCAATGTGGTAGACCTTTCCTGGCTGTTTCTTTGGCCTTCTCACAAGGTTAGTGATGTCGTCAATTTTCCTTGTGACAACATATGGTCCTTTCCATTCCCTTTTTCTTCGATGCATCATAAAGCCATACAGCTTGACCTATTTGTAATTCGCGCTTTACTGCTTTCAAGTAATAGTGACGTTTTTGATACTCAGAATTCTGCTTAAAATATTTCCTAGCAAGTGCATGTGACTTTGACATAGCGTCCTGTGATTCATTTACACATTTATCTGTTTCAGGGGAAGTGGATTCATTTGGTCCATCAGGACGTGGAATAACAGCTTCCATAGGAAGAAATATGTTTCTGCCAAACATCATCATGTTAGGGGTCTGTCCTGTACTGGCGTGAACTGATGATCTGTATGCCATCATTACCTGTGGCAAAATCTCATCCCTGTTTCTCTGATCATTTTGACAATAAAATGTTAGCATGCTTAGGAGTGTTCTGTTAAATCTTTCTACGCTTCCGTTGGACTGGGGTTGTTGACTTGTACTTCTAGTTTTGTCAATTTTAAGTAGATCACACAGATCTTGAAACAGCTTTGCTTCGAAAGACCTTCCTTGATCAGAGTGGAGCTGTAATGGTGAACTAAACTTAGAAATAAATTCATTCACGCTGGTACGGGCAATGGTCAGGGATTCCTGGTCCGGAATAGCAAATGCTTCAGTCCATTTAGAAAAGCAGTCGCAAAGGACAAGAACATAACGGTTTTGTCGTTTTGTTAATGGAAGTGGACCAAGAATATCAATTGCAACACGTTCCATAGGCTCGCGAACCAAATATTGACCTAATGGAGCCTTGTTCCGCTTCAGTGATTTCCTAGCAGCACACTGGTCACATTCCTTGCAGTACCTTGTGATGGAGCTTTTCATAGCTGGCCAGTAAAGGAGTTGCTGGATCCTATTTAGCATTTTATCTGGTCCTAAATGACCTGCAGATGGAACGTCATGGAAATACTTGAAGACTGTCTTTTGGTGTGATTTTGGTACCAGAAGCTGCAATTTGAAGTTGTCTACATCGTCTTTATCAGAACAATAAAATTTTTATAAAGCATGCCTTTGTTTGTCAGCCTATCCCATTGTCGCCATATTGTCTTCTGGAATGATGTTCCTTTTGATACTTGGTCCAAGCCAGGTTTATTTTTCTTTTTATAAAGGTATGTCACAATGAGTGACATGTCTGGGTCTTCCAATTGGCATTTTCTGATACTATCTGGGTCCCATCCATCTATGCAGTAGCCACTTGGTGTAGCACTAGACTGATTTCCTGTCTGACTTCTTGTACATACTCGTACTATTTCTATTCTTGGTGTTGGCTCCTCATTTTCATGTAACTTCTGGTTAACAAAATCATATTCAAGGTCTTCTGGACAGAGCATCGGCATTTGAGTGTTTCCTTTCAGCTCTGTGTGTAACTGTCAAATTGTACGTTCCCAGTTCTTCGAGCCATCTGGCTGTTTGACCAGTGGGTTTCTTTAGATTTTTCATCCATGATACAGCTGCTTTATCTGTGCGCAGCAAAACTTACTGGCCATATAAATAATATTGAAATGTCTTTAGTGCTATAATTACAGCAAGTAGCTCTTTTCGAGTTACACAGTATGCCTGTTCATGTATGTTCATAGATTTGCTCATGTATGCTATATCTCGTGCAAGACCATCTTGAATTTGTGACAACACTGCTCCGACAGCCTTATTACTTGCTTCTGTGTAAAGTATGAATGGTAAACTTGGCAGAGGGTAGGCAAGTACAGGTGTACTTGTTAAAGCGTTTTTTAACTGTTCAAATGCCTTTTGACACTCATCATTCCAAGAAAAACGGCTATTCTTTTCGCAAATTTTGTGCATTGGTCTTGCAATTGCTGCAAATCCCTTAACAAATCGCCTATAGTCCTAAAAGCTGCGCACCTGTTTTGCAGATTTAGGAACTGGCCAGTCATCTATTGCTTTTTTCTCTAGATCAGTGGAAATTCCCTCCTCGGACATGATATGTCCAAGAAACCTAACTTGTTTTTGAAAGAAAATGCATTTGGCAGGTTTCAACTTTAGATGGGCATTTTGTAGAAGTATGAAGATTCTTTCTAACCTCCCAAGACCCTCTTCAAATGTAGAACTTACTGATAAGATGTCGTCCATGTGGAGTAATAATTCTTTCAACTGTAGCCCTCTGGGAACATTTTCCATCAGACGCTCAAACGTAGATGGTGAATTTACAAGTCCGAAGGGCATGACAGTGAATTGGTATAACCCTAAATTTGTCAAAAATGCGGTCTTTTCCTTGTCCTCGGGAGCCATGCCAATTTGCCAAAATCCTGAATTTAAGTCCATTGATCCGAAGAATTTTCCCCAAGCGAGCTAGTCAAGGCACTCGTCTACTCTCTGAATCGGATAGGAACACCTAGGCTGCCAGTTTTCTTCATTACAAGGACTATATTTGATTCCCAAGACTAGAAGATGGTTCGATGATTCCTTTGTCTAACATCCGATTTACTTCTAATTTTTCCATCTCTTGCTTTCCAAGTGGCATACGTCTAGATCTCTGCCTAAAGGTGATTGCATTTCCGGTATTTATTCTATGTGTTACAAGGTCTGTCCTCCCTATGTCATCATCTGTCCTTAAAAAGACATTTCTGTTAAATGATTGACTCCCGGTATTTCTACAGGCATCATGGTACTCGTCATTGGAGGAATGGTCATGTTGTCCTAAATTTCTACTCTGCAAATCATATTTGCCTTCCCTCCAATCCAACATTATATTTCCTGGTTGTGGATTGTGTGTAAGACCATGCCCTGATAATTTACTTTACTTACTTCCTTAAGTACGAAATCCTGTCCATGTATTCCATCCTGATTGATATTAAAAATCATGAAATTTTGACTGAAAATTTCTTGACCCAAATTTAGTTCTTATTTGATTGATCCAATGGCAAAAACTTCATTGCCATTAACGTCAAATAGTTCAGACTTGTTTGTTACTAAAGAACACCAAACATTTGAAGGCAATTTTTCGTAAACATTTATAGATAGTATTGACGCTGTTGAACCACTGTCAATTAGAAATTTGACAGGAAACCCATAAATCAATCCGTTTGTATAAAACCCGTTATCCCAATTAACATCTGCTTCCCCTATATGTCCTGTCCGGACATGTTTTTCTCCCTTCATATCAGGCCACTATCTCACGACCTATTGATCCAGCGTTCTGTCGTTTCCCTCGTTGTTATTAACAGAGGTATTTTGTCTTTGGTTGCCCTGGAAGTTCCCTCTAGCTCTTTGGTTGTTTTTGTGTGGACAATTCCTTATAAAATGGTCTGGTGAGTTGCAGCCGTAGCATCTGCCAGTATGTGCCCTCTTTGTGTCCCGACTCCCGTGCCCTTGTTCCAGCTTTGCTATCCTATCTTGTAAAGCCTGCAAATTGCTATGGTAATCTTTTTCACTCATGTGTCCCTCGATGTCCTTTGTCTCCACAGCTCTGATTGTTGACTTCTTTTTGTGTTGATCCCCCAATATTGACTCATACCTCTCTATTACATCAACAGCGTCTGCTATTGTGTGGCATTCCTTGTCAATACAACGACATTTCATTTCCACAGTTATGACTTTGAACAACTGGTTTAATGCAAGAGACTCCTGCGCTGCTAAGTGAATGTCATAGTACGCCTTTTGCGCTAGTTGCCTTATATCATCCCCCACCTCAGCTATGCTTTCCCTGCCATGCGCCTGCGCATCTCTAATTTTGAGAGCCAACGATTTGTTGTGTTTTAAACTCCTAAACCTATGATCTAACTTTTGTGTTAGCATTTGGTATGCGCGCCTGTCGTCAGGAGACAAGCTCATGTAGTATGTCTTGCTTGACCCCTCAAGCTAGCTGCCAAAAACAACAGTTTTGTACGGTTTCCCCATTGTCCCAATTCAGTGCAGTCCTCAAAATGCGACAAGTATTTCTCCTAACAATCCTTACCAGAGAAGGGTTCAGGTTTAAGTGTTACCTTTGGTGGCCCAATTGGTTGCATGTTATGATTACCCCTATCATTCCTATCGTCAAAATCATGTCTCTGATATTCCTCCCGTCCTTTATGTCTCTGATCTACTTCATCACCATGACCTTGTAAAATTGATTCCCTATCAAAGTCGTCATTGTCATCAGTGTGTATTTGATCCCCCTGTTCTAGGTCATCTAAATACCTTTCCCTACGGAAATTTATTTCAGGGTCTGGGGAGTTCCTACCAACATCAGCCATATTCTAAATAT
The DNA here is from genome assembly GCF_965363235.1 of Mytilus galloprovincialis. Classification (NCBI taxonomy): domain Eukaryota; kingdom Metazoa; phylum Mollusca; class Bivalvia; order Mytilida; family Mytilidae; genus Mytilus; species Mytilus galloprovincialis. The sequence continues at coordinate 65,689,963 of NC_134838.1, read as the reverse complement.
TTTATTTGTTGTTTCATATTTTATAGTTATAATAAATTTTTGTACAGTAAATCCACCACGTCGGGCTTAAACCACGTTTTTAAGTTGACAGGTTATTCCAAGGTTCGTATCCTGGATGTTAATTAGAATTTTAGCATCCCACTTCTGACACCAAATTGTAAGCCATCCGAGAGCATCCTGTCCTGTACTCGGTAGTTTACTTTAATAACACTTAAATACAGTATGTGACTCATGTAGCAACTCTGCATTTGTATTAAACTTTCTAAATTACTTGTCAGGTATGGTCTTCGGAATCTTTAATATGTATGTATTGAGCGATCCCTTGTATTCGAGTGTTACTCAGCTAATTTTGTTGCTAACGGCTTTCCATAGTTTTTATGCTTGAACGAGCGGCCTCCAACATCTATTGTTTTCATCAGTGTAAATTCATGTGCTTTTTGTATGTGTCCAAGTTCAATGAAATAAAGTTATGTTTCCAATGTTAACAGTTTTTTATTTGTTTACTGTTAAAAGTATGTAACATTATAACATCGTAAAACTATATAAATAAACTGTTGCGTTCAAGTGTACTAAATCATACATCCTTATAAAATACATATTTGTGGTCTCCGACGTGGTGGGAGGTAGCTGACTGTACAAGAGACGGCTAATTAAATATCATTAAACTTCATTATGTTATCCTAATTCTCACCTAAAGGTTATTATTGCTTTATTTGTTTTTCAAGGTTTGAACTTGCCGCCAGCAAAACTTTGGGCTATCTGCCATTGCTGAGTGCTCGCACGTTTATATACTAAATTGTAATTGTCACGTGAAATACTAATCTAATGGAAACTTGTCCTTTCCGGGAAGCCGGAACTATAAAAATTTCAGATAATGAAAAACATAATATACATATCATCTTTAGTTGTCCGAACATTGTCCCTATACATAAAATATCAAAACAAAGCTATAGCATCTAAAATATCGATAAAGAAGCTTGAAATAAACAATCGGACACCACTGTGCGCGCATTGATTTAGCAGACGGTCTGCGTTAGTACATAATACGTAAATAACATACAATATAGTTCATTTCAACCATCTAAATATTTACCAAATATATTTGTGTCCGGCAGGGTATGCTTATTGAATATCTTATCTGGGGTATTAAAAATACAAAATAAGATCATTTGTGCAGGGGACGAATTGGTATTTAAAGATATCAAAACACATGTTTCGGTCCCCACAATATGGCAGACGATAAAGTATCCGTAAATAAACAATTGCTGTTGAAGTATTTTCCTATGTATATCAGGCGTATCAGACGTTTAAATATGAATATTTGGTTACAAGGAATGATCCTTAATACGTGAATTACATGATATATAGCATGTAGAAGGTACGCCATGAGTAATTACATACATTCCCTGCCGTAATCCATAGCCCCTCACCCGACCCCCTGCCTTTATATTTTATACTCAACTATAACAGCCCCCCCCCCCCCCCCGAAAATCAATTGGTTGCTGCCTTATGGGTTCGGCAATGATGCTGCTTTGAGTCTTGATCAGGGGTTAATAAAGTACGTTAAATTTTTTTAACAATAAAAACCCTGTAAAAAATTTAGACAACAATTCTGTAAAGAACTATACTAATGATTATAAAAAATATCAATTTTACTCAAAAATAGTTACCTCCTTAAATATTAGACGGTAAAACTAATGTCCTAAATGCCTAGTTTTGTGTACACTTAACCTACACAAGGCCTACATTGACTATCGACTGTGTGTAGATAAAACATGATTTAAACTACATGTAAACATTCAGTTTTATCAATGGGAACGCAATGGTGTTTAGTTTACGTGTGAGTTACACTAACACAACACCGAATTTAAGTCAATGTGAACACGGCCTTAGTCTGAATAGTAATGTCGTCTTGAAAGGCATCACAATTTTTTTTAATAAAATAGCCTTTCAAGACGTCATAATTATTTGGAAAACATTACATTGATTCAATGAATGTCGTTTTTTTTAAAATTATTTCGCTTTTCTTAAACAATATTCAAAACAAAGTTGTTTTCCTAATATCCCCCCTCCCCCTAAAAAATATAAAAATAATTGGTCCCCCTCCCATGGAGAGGAGCGTTAAACAAATAAAAAATGTATATCTATTCACCATACCAAAAAATGACTAATGATCAACATACGATTTAATGCTGAGCTAAACTTTATCTGTGATGATAATTTTCCTCCGGGTTTATAGTTCCTATCTTTAGACTTACACGCGGTTGTGTTAGAAAGCACCCTTTTTCTTCTTTGTAAGTTTACGTTACAGGTTATGGTCAAAGGTACAAGATGATATTGTCTATGTGTAATACATAGCAACACTACAGTCTACCATTACACTATAGTGTATTCAGTATACTATGTTAACAATTAAATAAAATATCCTTTTGTACCTTTTTTTGAGTGAATGAATGGTGCACAAAAATGATTAGGAACACTTGCAGTTGAAATCTTAATTTGCATGGAACGGCCGGATATGTAATATTGGCCGTTATATTTAAGGTTTATTCCTTATTTGTGCTTTGGGATTATTTACTTGGAAGGAGTAAAAAGTAGGTGTTAACCAATACATCAATTTTCCTTTGAGCAATTGAAAAATAGCTAACGGATAGTGGCACTGGTCTGGTGAGCAATAGTTTGCCAAATTTCTGCCTTTTTGTTTGTTGTTTTGTGTTGTTTCGTTTGGAACTTAAAATATGATAATATTTCTCAACTTAAAGTTGAACTTTCAGTTCCTCAGCTTTGCTAAAATTATATATTATAAAAATAAGACATAGGAATAATGCATTGTGAAAACATAAATCCTCAGTTAAATTTAACCCATGGTTAATTTTTTTTAACCGACGGTTACATAACCAATGGTTAAAATCATGTTGAACAACAGAATTTTAACCCTTGGTTAAGTAACCATAGGTTAAATTATTTAACCCTGGGTTATCTTTAACAGAGGGTTAAATTTAACCAAGTGATGAACAACTGGCTCCAGCGGTTGCAAAAACTCTGCTGCAACATCGGCTGAGGAAATATCACCAACCACCAGCTTAGACCAGAATCATCAAACAGAAGCCTAAACATCGCTAGAGGGAAACAAGGAGATAACATCTACAAAATACCAAGGTGAACCCGATTGGATCGTCATCAAAACGGACATAATCATCCGTCCGTTCAACCCAAGGAAGGCTTGCCATCGCCAATACTATATTCACCCAACCAACGACAGAAGCAAGCGATGTCGGATTGATTACGGCGATGGATTTGACCTAGATGATCCCGAGTTACTGCGGACACCACCACACACGTCGCCATTAGTAGTGCCATCTCCAGAGGCAGTAACAACAGCAATATCGATCTCTGAAAGGCCATATACCCCATACCGTACTCCTTGATACAAGGTAAAAGCAAAACGGTCAACAGATCTCTAACCGTACAATAGGTAGAAGTAAGTTCGCGATATCGTTTGGATAGTCGGGCTATAAAACCGAAACGAACGAAAAAAACGAAGAAATTGCTTTTCGCTAAATGACCAGAGAGAACCTAAAAGAATAACCAAATTGTAAGGTAAACTTTTTATGCGGCAATTGCACTGTTTGTCTTAAGCTTCATGCTTTTAAAATGAAAATTTATGAGTACAGTAGTAAGTCAAAACAAATCGTCAATGGTAAACTATACCCGATAGTTTTTAACCATATCGAATATTCATTCATTTAAATAATATGATCTAAAATGACCACTTTAAAATGATGTCAAATAATTGTCTCTGACAGTTTCAATATTAATTTATCGGCAGTGATATTAACCATGTGTCATAATAGGTTAAACTGGCATTTATGAACACATGGCAAACAAACCAATCCACAGGATTTTTAAACCAAAACCAAACCCGTCTTTAGTCAACTTCCTTTAGATAGATGAGTGGAAAATCATGTATAGAAGTACAAAGGTATAAATCATAAAAAAAGGGAGGTGGCTGTTATGACAATTATATAAATTAAACCGATATTATATATCTCACTAAGCAGGGACTTCGTTGGTGTTTTTTTTATTATTAATCTTGTATGTACAGCATGGTGCCTTAACTGAGTCATCGCTGGATGATGATTTCTGTTGCCTGACTTGTAAGAACGTTATTGTCGATGTTGAGTAACATTATTAAAAGCAGACAAACGTGTTCAAGGTGATTACTCTAACTTATCTGTTTTAACGGGGATTTTCATACCGGAATCTTAGCGCAATTTAGCCATTGTTGATATAAACAAAAAGGCGTAATACTGTAACGAGTTTTCAGACGACACCAAAAAAAAGATCAAAATTTCCTTGCTTTTCAATCGTTGGTGGATGCAAGGTAATATAAAGACTGTGCCTCGAAGTTGAAGGAGAAAAACTGTCATCAAACGGGCAGAAAACACTCTGCCATGGATTGCGAAAACAATTTGTTGTTCGACCTTAAATGATACCATAACGGATTATAAAACTCGTACATCTGCAAAAGTATTTAGACAGACGAACTAAACAACGACAATTAAACGAACGAGGGTACACCAGACGAACTGTACTGAAGAAAATTGACATCAGAGTTGTAAATCAGAAGAAAAAAGTAGCTTATTGCAGGAGTAAATCTCATTGGACTGTAAACAATCAGTGCAAACAAATTATATTTACGGCTAATTTGATGTTTGGGAATAAACCTTATAGAAATTAGTAGGAAGTCAAATGAAATTTAGAGGGTTGTAGAAGAATGGAAAAGACAAAAATCGTACCACAACTGACCTGGCCTGCACAATGACCAGACTTGACCCCATTCGACAATAACTTGCCTCTGATGAAGAATAAAATAAAAAAATGACTTTATGTCGTTTATTTATACTTTCAAGACCTTATGTCTGAATTATTGCGAGCCTGATTAAAAGCGTCCTTTTTTATTCAGAGACTTTATTTAAGCCTTCCACGTCGCTGTAGAAAATTCAAAAGGGTAGCTTAACAAAATATTAAGTATTAAACTTTTTTGTGAGGTATTTTTTTATTCAAAGTCCATTAAACATTTTTTGGGTTTTTTTTGGCGTCCGTTAAAAAAGACACATTTATGGCATTATACAATATTGTATGCTTTGAGTCCATGACATACTGTCTCATTTGATATCCCAATTCTCAAGTGTTGCTCCCAACGTCTGGAATCATAAAGTTTTATAAATCTGCCATAAGATATCCCTCAGATGATTATAAGTCATGAAATTTTTAAACTTAAGTATTAATATTTTTGGATTTGTTTGTCTTACATGTTTGCAAGACAAACTTAAGTTGAAACTACTTGAACTAGATGTGAAAATTGCCATAAATAGTTCATTTTGTAGTATGGTAGTATGCTTTTGGGTTAATCAGTCACCTACAACAATATGAGATATATGACAGCTCCAGAGAAATTCTCTGTTACCACAAATTATTTCATAAAGGGGAGGGGGTCGTCATGAAAAGTCAACAATTTTCCTGAAACATAGCCAAAACATGTAATCAGGTAAGAAAGTAACAAAATGTCGCTATGCCAAATTTGCCATGGCAACCACGTAAATTGGTTTTCTCATACATTTTGATCAATTTAGTATTGAAAAAAATAACTACTTCCCAGTCATTCTGAATCAAAACCAGATGTTATTTAATGATATTACTACAGATTTTTGGGAAATATGGTACTCCACTTACAAACATCATTTGTCATATATAAAAAATATTTTCGGTGAATGTTGTCGCAATTGTAGAAGTAGTTATCAAAGGTACCAGGATTATAATTTAGTACGCCAGACGAGCGTTTCGTCTACATAAGACTCATCAGTGACGCTCATATCAAAATAGTTATAAAGCCAAACAAGTACAAAGTTGAAGAGCTTTGAGGATCCAAAATTTCAAAAAAGTTGTGCCAAATACGGCTAAGGTAATCTATTCCTGGGATAAGAAAATCCTTAGTTTTTCGATAAATTCAAAGTTTTGTAAACAGGAAATTTATAAAAATGACCACATTAATGATATTCATGTCAACACCGAAGTATTGACTACTGGGCTGGTGATACCCTCGAGGACGAAACGTCCACCAGCAGTGGCATCGAACCAGTTGTGTAAATAGTTATCAAAGGTACCAAGATTATAATTTAGTACGCCAGACGCGCGTTTCGTCTACACAAGACTCATCAGTGACGCTCATATCAAAATATTTATAAAGCCAAATAAGTACAAAGTTGAAGAGCATTGAGGATCCAAAATTCAAAAAAAAATTGTGCCAAATACGGCTAAGGTAATCTATGCCTGGTATAAGAAAATACTTAGTTTTTCGATAAATTCAAAGTTTTGTTAACAGATAATTTATAAAAATGACTACATAACTGATATTTATGTCAACACCGAAGTATTGACAAAATTAAACCATACTAGCTGCTATGTGCAAAAGGATAATTTACTTATATGGCTAACATGTTTTAAAAAAAAATTGGCTTTTACCACTTTTAAGCATCGTTTGTCAAAGTTTCCTTGTTGTTATGATTTTCGGTTTTGCAAGCTTGTATTTTCCCGTGAAATGCTTATATTCTTACGTCATTGTTCCTCATTCATTAAAATATAAGACGTGGGAGTACAATGGGAATAGCTCACGTAATATATTCATATTTTACAACGGGTGTGTGCTCAAAGCGTTTGAAGGACGTCATGTTAGAATTTAGTGTAGACGCCGTCTAATTAGCCTTTCAGTTGATATATATGTTTATCATCGTTTTTACGAATGATTTTTGTGGATCGAATCATTTACCTTTGTTTTAATTTCAATTTTGACATTCTTTTTCTTTAAATAACTTTACACGCACTATTCATGCGACACCCATCTCTAGCTAATAAGTTAAACTGAAGTCCAAAAAACTACGGATTCAATGAAACCGAATTATGCACTTGGAAGTGAATGAATCATCATCAATGTTTCTTAGCTTATTTTGACAAAGGAGTAGGTCCGGTAAGGACCGATTTTGGCCTCAAATTTCAGATTCATCTGACGAAAGATTTTGACCACTTTTTAAACACTCAAGTGTCTATTTCATTTGATTCAATTGATTTATGTGAAAGATTTAACTAATTTAGTCATTAAAAACGTTCCGATTCAAGCTTAAATATGATAACTCTACCAAATATGCCAAAAAATGTCACTTTTCAGATGGTTTTTGTCAAAAATGAGAGTGGTCGCATCCGTTTTCATCCTCAACCTTTATATATGTTATGTATTATCATCAAATACATCTTACTTTTCAAGATTTAGGATGAACACGAATGCGGCCACTTTCGTTTTACACGGAAACCGTTTAAAATTAAACTAAAATGCTAGAATTATGAAGATTTAAGTAATTTAGCATGACTTATTGGTGCTAGTACCCGATATCGGTGCATTGTATTGTAAAAAAACAGCCCATATTTATGTAGAAGAAGCATTCTACTGTCCATTAAATAACTAAAAGTTTACATTTTAACAATTTTATAAAACTGCTTTATTTTGGGGCCAAAAAGGGGTCTCACTGGACCTACTCCTTTGAACTAACAGCGAATTTATTTCACATGTACTAATACACTTTCATTAATCATGTTAATGATTGAACAAAAAAAATCGTTATTTATTTTTTTTGGATATCTCTTAGCTAGTGCTTCCTTGAGATAATCAACAAAAAATAGTAACTAATGAATGACTAAGATGTGCAAACTTTGCAAATTGAAAAACTATAAAAAATGACCCAATGTCAAAGGATGAGGATCTTGACCTTAGACCTTATACATATCAATAAGAAAAGATAAAAAGAAAATACCAAACCATACAGGGGTAAAATATTCTGGACATTCAAAACCACCATTTCATCAACATATAAACAGTAGGAAGTCAAGGTCATGTCAAAAGTCCTTAGCAACCACCCTTATTTGATAAAAAGCAACCTATTCACTGTAACCCGGTAGGGTTGTCTTTAGAGCCCGGGGCTGGGGTTTCCCCTGGCAACTTTCGCTTGTGGACCCAGCTACTCTAGCGGCAATCAATATTTGTCTGTTACTGAGTTTTTGTTCCGTGATTTTATTATGAACAAGAGGTACATCGAGTAATGAGAGTGTTTGATCATTTTTACAGGTTAAAGCTTTTCAACGACGCTTCAAGTTTTTAAAACGCACAGATAATTTTGTCACTTCCGTTCTATGATTTGACAGATCTTTCCCAATATGCAGCGAGTATATGATTTGTCTAAAGATTTCTGTTTTGTTTATTGACTTTTTAGCAATTTATCATCATGTCATTGCTACTCTCAAACATCTTCAAACACTAGGTGTAAGTTGAAAACCTGGATATTTAAATAAATGTCATCAGATTTACAGAAAACTTGACCCATGCTACAAATTTTAACCCAATATTTACATTATCTTCATTAAAAAATTATGTTTTGGGAGGACTGACTTAGGGTCCAGGAGACCCAAAAAAATGCAGGATTTTGAATCATTTATTTAAAATTCTATGGGCCTTCTAGCGGGCCCAAAACCCAGGCCGTAATTGCGACGAGCAAGCTTTGAAACAAACATTCATTTAAGTGGAAAAGTGCCTAGCAACTATCTATTAACATTTTAAAAAGCGCCAAACAACCATATTTTTATACTAGAAAACTGCCTTGAACAATGTATTTTTGGTTTCATAGGAACAAAAATTTTGAAAAAGATATTTAAAACAGAATAGTTATTTATATGGCAAATTCAAAAGACTGATTACCCATTCAAATACAAGTATTAAAAAATGTGGTACGATTGCCAATGAGACAACTATCAACAAGCAAAGACACCACAGGTTATTTTTATGACAGGTCCCTTGAATCTACAAGAACATGAGATAAAGAACAGAAATGCAAAGTAGACGACCAATAATTGTTTTTTTTTCTTTTTTCTTTTGTTAGGCTTTTGTGCATGAGGTTTTGCATAGACAGAAAAATCATTTTGACTAGTTGGATTTCTCATTTTGAAATTTTCGTCGAACTTTTTTTTTTTAGGTACAGATCTATTTCCCATTTCAAAGCTTATGTGGCTCACATCTGAATGGACAGAAAATTCCTTTTCAGCATGTCTTATGCACTATTTTTGATTGTCAGTTCTAGACACAATAAAATTTATTGCTTCAAACATCCTTTATCTTCATAACTAAATATGAAATTGTCCTCCCAAACTAATAAAACTACCCCGAATCAGCTTAGTTGCTATGTTTGTATTCCAAAAGTGAAAATTCGTTTTGTGTGTTTAGTAATTTTTACACTACCCACAGGGTCGAGTGAGATTTTTCAATAACATTGCGCTTGTCTTCGTTAACTTGTTCAAAACAATGAATCTTTAACTATTGAGGGAATAAAATAGGTATAGAAAGACTCCTTTTTGTCTCCAAAGTAGTTAAAAATGTAAACTTGAAGCTATTTATAAGAAAGTAGAATAGTTGTGTAAGATAAACATAGGTCGTTTTTTGAAAATACAATGGATCATCATGATGTTTTAGCATTATCAAGTCATGCAGAAATAGTGCTATTTTAGCATTTGTGCTAATTCAAGACAGTTTTTGTCCTGAATAGAAGTCTCTGCCCTTGTGTTTGGTCCTAATAATTAAATAACATATTTATTGTATTTAATGAAAATACATAACCATGATAACTGTTACATATTTATCATGTTAACATTCATACCACTATGAACATCTCCTAATTTTTATATCACAATCCTTTATTGCTGAATTAAAACGCTAAATGTCGAGCTGATATCAGTTAGTTTGCAAATAATAAGCTGACAAAACTATCTCCAAGATTTTATTATCATTATAAATATTGGTATTTTTTTAAGTCAAATCCTTTAAGTTTATTCTACATTTAAGGTTGCACAATACAAAGGTTTTTTTTTCTTCCAATCTCCAACATTTAAAATGCTGTTACTTTCTTATGAATGCATACAAATTAATAAAAGAGGTATATATATATAGATAGATAAAAGATTAATCTTTGAAATGAATGCAATATTTTTGTTATAAAATCAAAATATAATCAATTATTATGAAATTAATGGCAAAACCTCAGTCAGTTCACTTGAACGAATTTAGCTCTGACATCTCTTTAACTACACCAAAAATTTAAACGTTATATTAGTCAACACAGCAGGAGCTACACAAGGGTGTCTCATTTTATCGCCATCATATTCCATTCTCTAACAAATTTATAATTAGTGTAAACATCCTTACAACATAAAAGTAGAGATCGTTTGATTAGGTGTAAATTTTGACCTATACACATTTTCCAAAATCTGAGACACCCTTTTGTAGATTATAGTTCTAGGACCAACATATTATAAAATCAACCCTTTCGGTGTATCCACGAAGCTTATTTCTATTGAAAGTGAAAAATTTCTTGTAAAAGTTTGTTGACACAGTTAAAGTTATAATTGATTACATAATTGTTGTATAATACTAACATTGCATTAATTCGAAAGAGTAATCTGTTAGCTATCCATAAATACCACTTTTATAAATTTTCAAGCATTATGAAGAAAGTTACAGCATTTTAAAACTGGGGAATTGGAGGTATATAATCTTTGTATTGTGCTACCTTAAAAACGCCAAGTGACAAACACAGCATGCATAACGAAATCGAAACATGTTGTAGATCAATTAGGATGGAGGATGGTTATATTTCGGATAGGGACAGATACTAGTCTCTAACAAACCGTAGACAGACTTCTCAGAGAGTTGTTGCATCGATTCTGTAGCGTACAGAAAGTGTGGCACCTTCCTTAATCACACAAAGAGTTTTACGTACCGATTGTAACCGGAAAATGACGGAAATGTGTTCTTTACGTTAAGTTCTAGTATTGCAAAACGTCAAAGCAAAAAAACTATAGAAAAAGTTATATTTCCGAAGACAATTCATGAAATTACCGGAGAGCAAAATCAAAAGAAACATGCTAGAATACCTGCACGTCAACAATTGTATATTACGCTATGCATTTCGTAAAAGTAGTTGCAATAAGAGCCTTTATTGGGCCCATAAATTTGCTAAAACAGTTGTTGATAAAAAAAGAAAAAAAAAGTCTAACCAAATCAGATATTTTGAATCTCTGTAAAATTTATCTATTAGAAACTATTATGATGGTAAAAATTGTATATTGTTGGGCTAGGCAGTCACTTCACCCACCCAAGTCACGTTACTTCTCTTACCTATGACGAAATGTCTGGTCTTTTATCGCCTTTTCATTATATCTGCTACATTGAACTTGAAATAAGGGTTACAAATCTTCTAATTGAAGTGGATTTATCTATTTTTCGTCTAAACTGCAACTTGCCATCCGGGTTATAACACTACAAAAGTCGAAAAGTCTGAAAAGACCAGTTTTTGTCTTAATTTGCATGAACTTTTACTCGACATTTTCCAAAAGTATGACTTGTGTCTTAATTTTTCTTGACAAATTCTCATTTATATCAAATTTGTATGAAATTTACTCGACATATTCTTGACATTCTTAATATGGTTTTAAAATTTCTTGACATTTGAATACTGTCTTGAAATTTCTCGACATTTTCTCGACATTCTTATTTTTTCTCAGTATGGCTTGACATATTCTGAACATTTTGAATTGGGTCTTAAATTTACTTGACAGTTCTGAGTTTTACAAATCTTGACCAATATGACATAACTTTAATCTTTATTTCTCTTTATATAACACTTCTTGCAACAAAAACAAAAGTTGGGCATGTAAAATACTTAAATATTTGGGTATATAAATATTTTTACAAATGCAAATATGGCTATGGAATCTAATATATAAAATAATTTAAATGTGGGTGTGTTGATATAAAACAATTTAAATAAATGTGGGTTTTTAAATTACAAATTTTAATTCCTAAATCTTATAAATTAAATGATTAAAACCAATCATACTGTCTAGTAGACATATTTTATTCTACGAACATAATATTCAATGTTAATATGGTAAATAATTATTGTACCAAAATGTGGTTTATATAAATAGTAAATTATGATGATATACAAATCATTCATTTATCAGAAGAAAAATGTGTGTAATGTCATCTGTTGGAATATATATTAAGTATTACACATGGACAGGATGTTCCCCATAAAATAAAGGTATTCCACTCCCCAAAGTACATGCAACTGTCAAATAGAAATTACTGGTTTACCTGCAATCAGCCATACAACTTATCAGTTAACCGACCATGTCATTATAATTTAAAAAGTTTGTTGATAGATGAAAATTATGAAAATCATCACTTTGATGAAGAAAAAAAAAATTGATTTAAAATGGATTTTCTTCATCAAAATTATGAAGTTAATTATTTTAACATAAACAATTGAATAATTCCCAAAGAATAAAAGAAAATTATTATCTGCTCCAGGAATAATAAAAAAATGTATTCATAATGGGTCCCATCAATGATTTCTATAGAAATCATTGGTCTTATGAAATGGATCTCAAACAGACATGCATAATATAGATATAAAAAAAAAATTCTACAAATATTTATTTTTGATAAAAAAAAGTTATATAAAAAATGTTTTTGGGTTGTCCTAAAAAAGGAATAAGGTTTTTGAATCAAGATTAAAACAAATAATTTGACCTACACGAAAGCTTCCCCCCTCCTTCTTTTTTAGCCACACAAACCTAAAAGATGAAGTGTGGGGTCCAAAAGAGACACATGGTCAGTTTTTAAAACTGTCACCTATTTTATAGTAAAGCAAATTTGACTGGCAGTTTTGCGAACGGCAAATATCTCAATGCTGTTTGTCAGTAACTTAACAAGATTTTTTTTAAATTATTCAGACAAATTAAGAATGTCGAGTAAAAATTCATGCAAATTCAGACAAAAACTGGTCTTTTCAGACTTTCTGACTTTTGTAGTGTAATCATTTCAACTAAAGTTGATTAATTTATTAATCCACTTTAGTGTTACTAAACATCCTGTTTATAATCCGTTGGAGTTTAGTGGAGCATAAACGGAGGTGGTTTTTATCACATCTCCTCCTTCGTATGAGCTTGTAAACTTTGCATGCACATCCACGTTTACATCCCTTAGTATATAATCCAAAGTAAGCTTCTATGTTTAATTTATTCAAGTTGCAACAACTGTCAGCGCAGGACTAAAAGACAGTCTAAAATCCAATTCAAAAGTAAAATCCAACCGAGTAACAACTGAACTCAAAAGATTGCGATTAAAAAGATAACAAATTTAGGTTCTGAACATGTTGAATGAAGTATGCATAATTCGACACCAACATAACCGTCCAAATATATATATGAACGTGAACATTGTAGTTTCACCATGAAAAGGAAAGATCTTTTATATTAACATGTGTGGAAACAAAATGGTGGGAAGAAAAGGACGCCAGAAGGAATACGACGTAAAACCCGGATTTAAACATTAGATGAGAGAAGATGTTGACCAACCTTCCGAGGAACGGCAACGCAACATTTCAGAGAAAATGTATCAATCAACAAAAGCACTGAATGGTGGGATGAACAAAATATAATTACAGCCTAGCCACAACGAAGATATATATAAATTTGTAATCTGTTTTATCGCAATCTTTTGATATAAGTTGTTAACTTAGTGAGGTGAGGGGGGGCATAAAGAAAGAAAAGATATACTTTGCTATATCGAACGGATGAAAGTAAGCGAGTTTATGGACAAGTGCGACTATAAATAGTCTACACAATGATATGATTGTAAACAAACCCTCATCAGCACAAAAATATGAAGTTAGACACCACGATCACGACCACGTTACTGGTTAGATCCGTGGTACTTCATGTAATAATTGTCATGTACAAATCTAAAGACTCAAATGTATACCTGTTGTGAATCATAATTAGATAGGGTTCGATACTATCTCATCATGAGTAAACGAGGAAAGTTTAAGGAACAAGACATTCCTTTTCAAAAAAAAAAATACATGTCATTTTCTATGGGAAATTTCGGGTTTTTCGATGCTTTACAAAGTACAGGGTACGATAACGCCCGTTTTTGGCCCCCCTACTTTCTTAGTTTTTCAAATTTTGTTTTAGAAAACTACTTACCATGTTAAAATATTCCCTGAAGTGTGAAGTTTGTTTGGATGAACTCCAAATTATAATAAAAAGTAAATTAACAAAAATATCAAACTTCGAGGAAAATACGAAACAGAAAGTCCCTACTCAATTGGCAAAATTTAAAGCTCTAACACGTAAACGAATGGGTAAAAGGTGTCATATTCCTGACTTGCTACAATAGATTTTAATTTCCTAAATCAATCCGTCAAAATGCAATTAAATTGAATTGTAATTTGTTTTATTGTCGGTCTAATGGAAATCAGCAATAAGGAAACAAGAAAATGTATAACAGTCCATTTTTTAATCTGTCAAATGATCAAATATAATATAGTCGTGAGCTTATAAAAAATAATATCTGCGTTTATATTACAGAACTCGCTGATTCTAATTTGGAGAACGATCGACAATCTAAACCTACACTGTTTTCTAATGCCTTTATCAATCATATGAACAAAAAGATCGTCCAAACTGGCAAGGTTTTAGAGCGTTTGTTTGATACAAATGTCCTGAATGAAGCTGAGATGAAGTCCATCAATGAAGAGCTGGTCTTTGACAAAAAACTAAAAACAATGATGAAGATTATTGAAAAACACTGCAGAAACAAGAACCTAAAAGTTTTAGAGAGTTTTATTGGTGTGCTTAAGGGAAACAAAGATAAGGGAAACCAGGATAAAAATCTAGTAACAGATCTACAAGCAATACATGATGGACAGGTAATATTAAAAAAGAAAATACATATAATGATATTTGCAAGACGAAACATTTGTGGCGTTGTTTTTTCATACCACTTTGTTGATTACTTATAACTATTTCTGTTACCCTTTTTCTAGTTAAGCTTTAATCAATCTTTCAAAAATCTTTTCACAATTTTCTTTAATTTGATACGTTTTTATTATTTAATTAAATTTTGAATTCTTTTACATAAAAAATGTGTTTAAATATGTTTTTCTGAGTTTTAAATTGTAGTTTAATTTAGAATGTGCATGTTAACGAAGTTGTCATTCATTTTGAGTTCAAAACAACTTTTCCCTGGAGCATCTTGTAAAATTGACCCACGTTTATTAATCTAATATGTTTTAGAGGACGTGCCAATAAGCATTGAGCTAAGTACTGAACAAACATTGAATGTAAAAAAATTTAGATTCAGTATAAAATGCTCTAAATTACTTTGTGAAAGAACATGTTTAAGACAAAGAAAAAATTTCAATGATGTCCTTATGTTTTTTATCTAAGGGAAATTCTTTCTTAGTCACGAGTCCGAAGAGCGTACCAAAATTCAACACATTTGCAGGCTACCAAAAGCAAAAGTGTAAATTTTAAATTCATTTTTTAAAATATTCAGTTCGTTCGTGCCAACTTTTCCACATACTTGTTATTGTTTTTCACTTTCCACCTGAAGCTCTATGCTTATTGGCACAACCTCTTAACTTTTCCAAATATAGTACTAGAAAAACATGTATTTGTCCCGCGTGCAACGAAAGTCGAAGACTGCAACACATGAAAATGCTAATCTAGTGAAACCTTTTTATTTTTATAATACATTTTTAGAAAGACAAAAAACGACTTGGATTCGTAACACATGTACCTTGTATAAAATGTCTTATATTTTGAAGTTTTAGTCTGCAAAATCTTTATTTTCCTTGACTTCAGTTTACATGGTTCGGCAAAATTTGCAAACAACTTGAGGTTTTATTTTTCATGCAATTTTCTCTAAAAGACATGGATAACGCCAATTCCCTTTTTCCAAAATTACTAATTTCGAGCGGTAGTTCAAAGCGATATGTCTTTTTATCTTGTACAAGAACCATATAGCCATACCTATGACACTCATCATTATCATTTTTCTACAACATGTGGAAAAGACTACCGCCACGACATGACCCCCCCCCTTTTCTTCCTTGTTTTTTTGAAAAATATCGAGTGGTAGTTAAAGATTTTTTTAACATAGCGCCATTTTACATTTTGCGCAAACGATGCACCTGTTTCTCCAATACAAAGCATATATATCCATACTTTGTGATATCCTTATTATTTTTGCCCTAGAAGCCGTGGAATAGGCCAAACCCTGTCGAGCGGTAGTTTCAGAATTTTTAGCATAGAGCCTTGCGCAAACGATGCACCTGTTTCACCTCTACAAGACCTTAATATTATAGGATACCTAAACTAAATAGGTGTCCTTACAAACAACAGTATATTGCTGGGATTTCCGAGTGCTTCACGAAACCTCTTTCTAAATTATTAACATCTATTTTATCAACAATCAAAGCCGGGCTCCAAAGTTACTGTTAAACTGCCTATTTTAAAGGTGGCGTGAATCAGATATGGATACTAAAAAATCCAGATCTTTTTAGAGTACATACAATCAAAGACTATCTCATCTTGCAATAGTTTTAAAACATTTTACTTTTCTACACTTTACACAAGTATACCCCAATCCAAACTAAAAGACAAATTGAAAGAGTTGGTATTACTTTGTTTTAATAAAACGAATGGCGAACGTAGATATAAGTGTCTTGTCTTGGGTAGGGATAAATCCTACTTTGAAGGAATCACTCTGATTCAAACAAAAAATTATCTGAAACTGAAATTATCAGAGTGATTTCTTGACTGACAACATATTTGTTACGTTTGGAGGACGTGTTTTCTAACAGAATGTCGGAATTCCATTGGGAACCAATTGTGCCCCTCTTCTTGTCGACTTGTTTGTTTGTTATTATGAGACTGACTTCATACAGGAACTTCTTAGGAAGAAAGATAAGAAGTAAGCAATACCCTTTTTACTTTATGTTCCGCTATATAGATGGTGTTCTCTCACTAAATAATACAAAATTGGTGACTATGTTGAACGAATCTAGTTCATCGAACTAGAGATAAAGTATACTACAGATACAGTTAAGTCTGACTTATATCTTGACTTACATCTAGAAATTGACAATAAGGGTGGGTTGAAATCAAAACTTTATGACAAAAGAGCTGATTTCAGTTTCCCAATTTTGAACTTTCCATTAGTGCCTGCAAACGGAGTATATCTCCCAATTGATACGATATTCCCGGGATGGTATTTCCTATCATGATTTCTTCATAAAGGGTTGCTGCTCACAAGGAAGCTATTAAATCAATAGTTCCAAATGGTAAAGTTGTAATCATTCCTCCGTAAGATTTTTTAAACAAAGCGCCATTCGAAACCTTGCGCAAACGATGAGCCTGATTCTTCTCTACAAGACCGTTATAGCTATACCCCGTGATATCTTATTTAGTTTTCTCTAGAAGACACGGAATTGACAAACCCACCTTTTTATAAAATTAAGATTCAGAGCGATACTTTAAGATGTTTGACCATAGCGCCACTCGAAACCTTGCGCATCGGACCTCGTGTACTCTTCCACAAAACATATAGTCATACTCCGTGAACCCTCATTTTTTTTCACTAGAAGCCATGGAAATAGGCCGAACCCCCATGTTTACAAATAAAAGCTTTTCGAGTGGTTGTTTTTAATTTTTTAATATAGCGCTACCCGGAACCTTGCGCATCGATGCGCCTGTTTCTCCTCCATTTGAACTTTATAGAATTTGACCACAACTCCACGACACCCCTCATTTTTTTCTATAGATGCCCTGGAATACCCCAACCCCCTCCTTCCCCCCTGTTTTCTTTATTTTGAATTCAATTTCGAAAGGAAATTTCAGATTTTTAAACATAGCGCCATTCGAAAACTTGCACAAACGATGCGCCAGTTTCTCATCTACAAGGCCTATATAGCTATACGCCTTGACATCGCTTATTATTTTTCTCTAGAAGCCATGGAATAGGCCAACCCCCTTCTTTTGTCACGGATGGACTACTTTTACATACATTTTAAATTGAAGTGCGTGCATCGGTGGTCTAAACCTACTTTTATAACCCGTCTAGTGAAAGGTGTTGAATGACTGCAGTACTGAATGTTACATTTAATGGGGTGTGGCATGATTTACAGATAGATATGGTAAATCCCGTTTCATGGAAATTGGAGTTTGTGTACCGAATGTCTGCCTTAAAGTTTTTTTAATATTATTGTTTTAACGGCCGTTGCTGTCCCTTTCATTTTTTTTCGGATTTTATTTTTATCGCCTTAATGTTCGTTGGCTTATTGTTTGCTAGTTATTGTTCGCTAACTTCAGCCTGGAAGAAAAACTCCAAGGATTATACATAATAACTGAAATGAAGAAACAGTTAAATTCATACAGAAAATGAATAAAACTTTCGAATAACCTTGAAATTTTCATCGATTTTTTAAAATATATGATGAACGATGAATAACGAAACAGACTATTTCTTTACTATAATAGATTCAATTCAACCAGAGTATATGGGAACTTTGAATTAATGTTAGTGTATTCCTTATTCACAAACGAGCTGGATCATATCGTATCCAATAATCCTGAGAATTTTTTCAAAATAGATGACTATTTTCACGATAAATGAATCTTATAATTTGCCTACATGTAATATCATTAACGGTACCAATTTTCCTGCACCAGATATGCATTTCGACAATACATGTCTCTTCAGTGATACCCTCGGGAACAAACAGTCCACCAACAGAGCCATCGACCCAGTGGTAGTTATAACATTAATGGTACCAATTTTTCTGCACCAGATGCGCATTTCGACAATACATGTCTCTTCAGTGATGCTCGTGGCCAAAATATTTGAATCCAAAGCTTATAAAAGATGAAGAGCTATAATCCAAAAGGTCCAAAAAGTATAGCCAAATCCGTGAAAGGAATAAGAGCTTCGCATGAGGGAGATACATTCCTTAATTAATAATAATTTCTAACATTTTGTAACAGCAAATTGTAATAACACACAAAATCCGTATTTTCAATACTGTTAGAAGATTTAAAAAAATAAGACGTACCTTTATTAAGATATGTTCGTTGTATTCTCTGTCATGTTTCACAGAATACTTATTATTTATACTGACAGCACTATAACAGTAAAACTAGTATCATAATGTGGTCTAAAAATGTTAACGTAACGAACAATACAAGTATCACACAGGGGCCTGTTTAGAAACTTTCCTAAGTTCCATCCTAAGAATTTCTTAGGACAGAATTTAGGATAAAGTTAGGACCGACTTACGACACGTCTCAACATGCACATCGAAGCTATCTTAGGGATATCTTAGCTAGGACGTCCTTACCGATGTCCTAAGTATTGGCGTAAAAGAAAATACAAATGAAAAATTAAAAAATTAAAATATGAAATCATATATATTTTTTCAATACTTTTTTTTTTGTTTATCAAATATAGTTTATTAGACACTTATTATTAGTTTTAAATTGAAGATGAAAAATAATTATCGTATAATATTTGTACATAAAACTGTATATAAAACAAAACATAAGACCAAAATAATAACCACGTATTATATCAAAATTTAACAAACTAATTGTATATATATAATCGGTAAAAATCATTACATGAGTTTGAGTAAGTTGAATTCAAAGTGTCAAGGTTTATTTCTTTTACAGTTCAAAGGCAAATCTCGTGCATTTTTCATATAAATACGGAGAATTTCAACTTTTTTACTACTGCTAAAAATAAAATACGTGTGAAAATGAATTAAAGACGAAATTCTAATATATCATAGAGTTAGGACCATCCTAAGACCATATTAAGACACCAGAATTGGTATCCTAAAGTTAGGACAATTCCTAGGATTTTCATAACTTGAGACATGTTTGATATTCCCACTTAGGACTAAGATGTGTCCTAAGTTGGTCTTAAGACACGTCCTAATCCTAAGAGAGCTTCGATAAACAGGCCCTAGATATATAACACCGCGTTTTATCTCAAGGAATAATTAAAGTATCACATGTATTAGTATTAAACTCATTAATGGAGTGTGTTTTTACATACAGGATCATAAAAGTGTAAAATAACAGAGCGACAAAAACGTTATATATATATATATATATATATATATCAAAGATAAGGTTTGAAAAATGCAACATTTAAAACATATTTCACTGAAAAAGTGTGCTTTTTTATTCTGTTTCTTCTTTATGGTCTATATGTCGTGTACAAATTTGTAGTTTTGTAGAGGTTGTAACATGTACAAAATGTTTGTACAATGCAAAAGTACAATTTATAACATGTATGAAAGTACCTCGTACATGTTATAGCATGTACAAAATATTGCTTACAAATGGTTTTAACTTGAAATTTGAAAACAAAAATATTTTTCTATTATAACAACACATGCCATTAACCTCAATAATATTTTCATCATTTGTTTTTGTCATTGTCCATTATTGTGATACCTTTTGATACAGTTAATGACCTATAAATATAAATAGTTTTTTTTATTACTTAATACCTCAAATACTTTTAAAATACACAGGTTGTCAATAAACATTATTTGGTATTCTTACCTGGTATACAAAAGAATACTTAGAAGCAATACTTGAAGCAAGTTCTGTATCGAATAATACTGACAATGAATATATATGGTGTGGTATGAGTGTCAATAAGACAACTCTCCTTCCATGTCACATTATAAAAGTAAACCCTTATAGGTCAAGGTACGGTCTTCAACACGGCGAATATCATTTCACCGAGACAAAACAGTCTACCGACACTGAAATTGAAACTGACAAAGTAATGTCAGAGACGGACATTCCCAGCGGGCACATGACGTTGTTTCAACGTTGAAAAATTGTTGAATTTTGGTTGAGTTCGTCATTAACGTTGATTCAACGTTGATTCAACGTAATTATTTTCAACGTCGTATATTCGACCACAATTCAATGTTGATTCAACGTCTTAATTTCAACAGAAAATTGATGTTGATTCAACGTCTTATTTTCAACGTTGAAATTTCAACAGAAAGTTGATGTTGATTCAACGTCTTATTTTTCAACGTTGAAAGTTTAACAGAAAGTTGATGTTGATTCAACGTCGCATTTTCAACGTTGAACTAATTTATATATATGAAATGTATGATATCATGCATTAATCAACTATTTAAATCTGTTTTTCTAATGAATTAAGTTTGGAAATTGAAGCAGGCCGTGTGATTAAGTGGGAGGGGGATTTAAAAAATAAAAAATATTTCTTCCATACAAAGGGTTATAACAATATCCAAACCATTGTAACAATTTAAAATAAAATTAATTTACGGAGATATTTATACATATTTATTGAAATATAATTTAAAACATTTCCCGCTCTTAAAACTTTGCTACTCGGAATATCACGGACATGATTCCGAAAGTTCGCGCATGTCGATTAGCGCTTTATTCAAAGAAACAACATTGTTTACTGCCCGAGAAAAACAGAAGAAAAGACTATTCTACTACGTACGTTTACAGCGATGGGAGAAGGTAGCATGAGACAAGAACACAGAAGTGAACAATCTGTATGTTATTTTATTGTTACAAATTATTAAGTACATCATTGTACATAGGCAATTGTGTTTCTATCAACAGATCGTACATGAAATTTTAAATCCATGCAGTGGCAGTGCCCAAACACATCGTGTGAACACGTGGTTTAAACATAAACAAATATTTACTGATTGATTCTGAGCACATAGAGTACCTACAGGCTATTTATTAATTGAAAGGTGCAGATATAACAGTTGAAGGCCTGTCATTCACTTCCAGTGTCGTATCCATTTTTTTTAATTTAAAAAAAGGGGGGGCTAGATATATAATTAATGAAAGCTGAAAGGCTAAATCCATTTACATTCCTGCCAAATTGGGCAATTATCTGTCACGTCCTATTTGCAAGTTGGGATTTCCACTATTTGCGGGTCGGGATTTCCCCTACGGAGGCAGTTGTGGTCCTTGGACTCAGAAAATTCACTCAAATTATCCGTTTTCTACACTTTCTTTTCGTCATGCTTGTAGATACTGATTTGATATTATATTTGGTATATAGTTTTATCATGACAAGTTTCAGACGAAGTTTGATTTTTTTTTGGTCTGATGATTTTTTGCAGAGCATTTTCAACAATTGTACTTGTATCATCCTGATTATACCCATTTTACATTTTCTTTAAAAAACTAAGTTAAGGAAACTATATGATTTTAAAACAGGTAACAAAACAAATGCGGGCACATCAACGTTGAAACAACGTCATGCTGAAACGTTGAATCAACGTTGAAATATAGGTTGAAAATGAAAGGTCATTTCAACGTTGTAAATACAACGTTGCATCAACGTTTAGATATCAACGTTGAAAACTCATAGTTGATACAACGTTGAGAATGTTGATAATTAGTTTCTTTATAATGTTTGTGCTATTTTCACATTTCTTGATCAGTGTGAGAAAAATATTTAGTGAAATATCTGTTCTCTGCAAATGACTGGATGAAATTTATCAATACCTCAAAATTTCTTGGTTTCTTCTGAATTTTCCTAGTGTGACGACATGAAAAAAGTTGACCATGCCCGATGACCTCAAAAGGAATGATAACACAAATAAGTCCATAGTACATGGATGCCCTACTCGCACTATAATTTTCTATGTTCAGTGGACCATGAAATCGGGGATTAAACTAATTTTGCATTAAAATTATAAAGATCATATCATAGGGAACATATGTGTACTAAGTTTCAAGTTGATTGGACTTCCAACTTCATCAAGAACTACCTTGTCCAAAAACTCTAACCTGAAGAACAGACGGACGGACAAAAGAATGAACGGACAGACGCACAGATCAGAAAACATAATGCCACTCTTCTATCGTAAGTGGGGCATAAAAATCATTTGAGAAACAGATTAGGACACTCTTACTCAAGTAATATGATATTCCTCCACTCTCAACAGTTAAATATTAATTATCTAAAGAGCTCAAAGCACTGATAAGGACACTTTAACTCAAGTAATAGGATATTTCTCCACTCTCAACAGTTAAATATGAATTATCTAAAAAGCTCAAAGCAATTTGGTAGACTAACAACCAGTTCATTGTAACGCCTCTGGTGTAAGTTGGTCAGCTCTTCGTATGTTAATACAACACATTTTTGTTGGATGTTCCACGCACTTTTTTAGAAAAAAAGAAGATTGAAAGACATTTATTAAAATATTTGATTAGGATGAATGGATAGTTGGTTGTTTAACATCCAGTGACAAGTCAAATCCATATGCAGGACAAACATGAGAGCAGACATGCTGAGCAGGGTTATAAATGTACTAGCTCACTAACAGTTCACACATGTCACCTAACCCAGACACATATTTTCGAACTCGAGGCTAACCACTCTTAAATGCTATATGTTTGGTGGAAAAGCGGCAAATACCAAATTTATAATCTTTGGTTTGAACTAACCTGCAATACAATTATTTAGTCAATATGAGTCATTAAAACAAGATAAAAAGAGCATTTATTTATTTTCAGTATCTGGAATGGAATTTGAAATGTCCTCATCCTGCCTCTTTTTTTTTCGTTCCTCCCTCCACCTTCACGTCTTTCAGGGGCATATTTAAGGAACCTTGATATTTCACTCTTCATCATGGTTTCGGTTGCGTCAACCAACCCAGGAAAGGACTCTGAGACACATTATGTTTGTAAAAAAAACAGTAACAATTAAATCACAGAAGTAAATAAACAGCTGCGCCACGAGCGCATGATACGCCCGTCGTCTAACTCTTGTGTGTGAAGTTATATGCAATAATCATAAATGGTTTCTGAGATACGGCACGACATGTGAAAACCCTTCCTTTTTTACAAAAAACTCAATATCTCTAAAATAAAATTTTCAATCATCACCAAAAATTATACAGATCTTTGGATTAATATAACTAAGAAGTGTGTAAAGTTTGAAGCAATATTCATAAATAGTTTTTGAGATACGGTGCGACATGTGAAACCCCCCCCCCCTCCTTTTTTTTTTTACAAAAAACTCAATAACTATGAAATGAAATTTTGAATCATCACCAAAAAGTATAAAAATCTTTAGAAAAATATAACTAAGAAGTGTGTTAAGTTTTAAACAATAATCATAAATGGTTTTTGAGATACAGTGCGACATAGGAAAAAAAAACCACCCCTGTTTTAGTAACGAAGTCCTGTAACTCAAAAAGTTTTAATCTTATTTTCATTTTTACGCCGCACAGATGGATAGACGGACGCCAGTCATTTGTATACCATAATACGTCCCGTCAAAATTTTGACAGGCGTATAAAAATTATTTCTTTTACGTAAAAAGTTCATACAGCTACTGAGAATAAGTAAAAAGTAGTCTTGAGGTTGGTTAGGATGAACAGGGTTTCAAATTTGTTTTCCAGTGAATTTTGCAAGTTACTTGCTAATATAGAATTTAAAATACTTACCAAGAATTATTGTGAACAACTTTGAGGCACCAAAGGAAATTTTGCCATTTTTCCCGCTGAATCAAAGAATTATGGAGGACCCTGAAAAAATATATGCATCTAAATAAAAACAATCACATTCAGATTTAAGATGTTTTTAATTTTACAGTCTACAATATGAAAATGCATCAAGTTTATCAAATAATTTTTAACAGACATCTTGGATGTTTTTGCTTTTAAAATTTGCTCGTTAATTTCAATTTCTACATGTTCTTTTCTTGCATTTGTACTAAGTGTTAACTCTTTTCTTGGCTTGGAATCTGATGTACAGTTGTTGTCGTCTGTTTATGTAGTGCATAGGTGTTTCTCATTTTTATATAGATTAGAGCGTTGGTTTTCCGGTTTGAATGGTTTTACACCAGTAATTTTTGGGGCCCTTTATAGCTTGCTGTTCGGTGTGAGCCAAGGTTCCGTGTTGAAGGCCATACCTTGACCTATAATGGTTTACTTTTATAAATTGTTACTTGGGTGGAAAGTTATCTCATTGGCACTCATACCACATCTTCCTATATCTATACTAGTCTTTCCCTCATAATTTGTTTTTGTTACCTGTTTTAGGTGTAATACCACCATTGATTTTTCCCTATTAGTCTTTGTTAAATTGGCACTTTTAAAAAAATTGTACAGTATTTACCTTTATTTCAACCAAAGAAATACTTTGCTTGTGTAAAGTTTAATCCTTTCCAGTGATACAGTGAAAATTTCACACTACATTTCATTGCATATAAGAAAATAATCATCGCCGGAAGTAAACAACCCAATTTTTACACTGTTATTTACATGTTACCTGCTTTGGTAACTACGTAACCTTAACGTTCCAAAATATTTTATAAGACCATCAAATAAAAAAAGAAGGATGCTTTCAGACATCCAACATACATATTTACGACTCAGAAAAATTTAAGTGCATTGAAATGCAGGGTTAATTTTCTACAACTGTCAAATTCAAGGGAATATTTTTTTATGCCTACTTTCGTATGCAACCGGATGTGACGTACCATGATTTGGTGGTATTACACCTAAAGAACACCTAAATGTCAAATAAACTTAATGTAATTTTTTCCCCTCCAATTGCAAGTTATTTCAAGCATAACTGTCAAGTTTTGTCTCAGTCAGAGCTATAGTTTCAGAGAAAATCACTATAATGTAAGGCCATATCCTACGGCAATTTCAGTCTAATTTCTTCGAAAAATCCTAATTTCAGTGTAATATTATAAAATGCAGTGTTGACTAATATCTGATCATAAACTCATGATCTATGCATTCAAACAATTATATAGAATACAAAAGACAACTTTAAGATGATAAACAATTTTATTGCACCTTTTAGAGTTCATTTGAAGGTCTGCTTTGGTCTGTTTTGGTCCATTTTCCTCCTTCCTTCCTTTTTCATCAAAACTTGATATCTTTTGTCTAAAAATTAAAACAAATGTGATTATTTCCCCACAAAAATGAAATAAATGTAATGTTACATCAATAATTAAAGTGTTTTAGCTGAAAGAACTGTCTCTATAAATGTTAACAGTCTACACGGAAGTTTCTATAAGCCCTTATGTGTAACTCAAGTTTTTGGTCTGTTCGCCTAGTGTGACAAATAACGGTTCCCTTCAGTCAATCATTTATTGTTACTGGTATCAAAGTCTTTTTATTTACTCATAACAGTATATTTCTAATAGATTTACACAAAGAGTCCACTTTCTTGTATTTTACATTCGAAAATTGGGAGAAAGAGTAATAAAAAAATACCTCAAAATGTTTTTAAAAAGGGTTATGTCCCTTGGAATGCTGGTACAAAAAATAATTGGTAAGAATTATGAAGTTTAAGTATGTGAGACTGGATTCTGATGTGTGTAAATCCAGGGCAAATAAGTGTTTAGATGATTTATTGTCTGTGCAAAATGTAGACGGCACAATGGCAAATTGTAAACTTTTGCGGCCAAAAAAAAAAAAAAAAACATGATGATAGTTGATACTTACTTTAATGCTGAAGTGTCATCTGCAGACCAATTCACATATGAGATTTTTCAACAGAATGCTCTTCAGAACATGGTTAACACTAAAATAAAAAAAATCACATGTTGTATAAACAAATCTGTCAGGGTAATTTAAAATTTAACACAGTAAACTAAATACAGCTTTGTCTGTCCACTCATTTGACTTAGAAAACACCCGTAAACCCTCATTTCAAGGCAATTTTACCCCAAACGAGCTCTCTGTGTCTAAATCCATTCCGAATAGTCCATGTTTACAATGTATGAACTGGTTTATTAATAACTTTTAAAAATGAAAGTACAATAAGGTCACGAGTGCATATGTAGTTTCCCTAAATATTTAGGTGTAATACCACCATTGATTTTTCCCTATTAGTCTTTGTTAAATTGGCACTTTTAAAAAAATTGTACAGTATTTACCTTTATTTCAACCAAAGAAATACTTTGCTTGTGTAAAGTTTAATCCTTTCCAGTGATACAGTGAAAATTTCACACTACATTTCATTGCATATAAGAAAATAATCATCGCCGGAAGTAAACAACCCAATTTTTACACTGTTATTTACATGTTACCTGCTTTGGTAACTACGTAACCTTAACGTTCCAAAATATTTTATAAGACCATCAAATAAAAAAAGAATGATGCTTTAAGACATCCAACATACATATTTACGACTCAGAATAATTTAAGTGCATTGAAATGCAGGGTTAATTTTCTACAACTGTCAAATTCAAGGGAATATTTTTTTAGGCCTACTTTCGTATGCAACCGGATGTGACGTACCATGATTTGGTGGTATTACACCTTTTAAAATCATATAGTTTCCTTAACTTATTTTTTTAAAGAAAATGTAAAATGGGTATAATCAGGATGATACAAGTACAATTGTTGAAAATGCTCTGCAAAAAATCATCAGACCAAAAAAAAATCAAACTTCGTCTGAAACTTGTCATGATAAAACTATATACCAAATATAATATCAAATCAGTATCTACAAGCATGACGAAAAGAAAGTGTAGAAAACGGATAATTTGAGTGAATTTTCTGAGTCCTAGGACCACAACTGCCTCCGTAGGGGAAATCCCGACCCGCAAATAGTGGAAATCCCAACTTGCAAATAGTGACAGATAATTGCCTAATTTGGCAGGAATGTAAATGGATTTAGCCTTTCAGCTTTCATTAATTATATATCTAGCCCCCCTTTTTTTAAATAAAAAAATGGATACGACACTGGAAATGAATGACAGGCCTTCAACTGTTTTATCTGCACCTGTCAATTAATAAATAGCCTATAGGTACTCTTCAATTAGTCAATACTTGTGTATGTTTAAACCACGTGTTCACACGATGTGTGTGGGCACTGCCACTGCATGGATTTAAAATTTCATGTACGATCTGTTGATAGAAACACAATTGCCTATGTACTTAATTATTTGTAACAATAAAATAACATACAGATTGTTCACTTCTGTGTTCTTGTCTCATGCTACCTTCTCCCATCGCTGTAAACGTACGTAGTAGAATAGTTTTTTCTTCTGTTATTCTCTGGCAGTAAACAATGTTGTTTCTTTGAATAAAGCGCTAATCGACATGCGCGAACTTTCGGAAGCATGTCCGTGATATTCCGAGTAGCAAAGTTTTAAGAGCGGGAAATGTTTAAAATTATATTTCAATAAATATGTATAAATATCTCCGTAAATTAATTTTATTTTAAATTGTTACAATGGTTTGGATATTGTTATAACCCTTTGTATGGAAGAAATATATTTTATTTTGTAGAAAGTGATTATCAGAAAACATGCAAGGTTCTTTGGCAGATCAAAAAGGGGATCGAGAGGGGGAGGGGGAGGCTATGGTTCTGGTGGTTTGACCTTTTTCTGGGGAAAATCTGGTTGATAATAAAGGGAATCTCTGAAGCTTGACCGGAGCGGGCCCCCTCTTAGGCAGTCAGTTCGGCCCCCGGAAAATTTCTGAATCCGCCATTGTCAAATACATTTATCGTAAAAAAAAAAGGGGATTTCACCCCATCAAATCCCCTCCCACTTAATCACACGGCCTGCTTCAATTTCCAAACATAATTTATTAGAAAAACAGATTTAAATAGTTGATTAATGCATGATATCATACATTTCATATATATAAATAGGTTCAACGTTGAAAATGTGACGTTGAATCAACATCAACTTTCTGTTAAACTTTCAACGTTGAAAAATAAGACGTTGAATCAACATCAACTTTCTGTTGAAATTTCAACGTTGAAAATAAGACGTTGAATCAACATCAATTTTCTGTTAAAATTTCAACGTTGAAATTAAGACGTTGAATCAACATTGAATTGTGGTCGAATATACGACGTTGAAAATAATTACGTTGAATCAACGTTGAATCAACGTTGATGACGAACTCAACCAAAATTCAACAATTTTTCAACGTTGAAACAACGTCATGTGCCCGCTGGGTTATTACTGACACACACACTGAAACTGATGGTGAATTGAAAGGTCATGATTCAGCAGACAACAATGAACAAACTATTGAGTTAGAAACAGAGAAAATGGTAATTGAATGAAGTGAAGTGACACTGGTTGGTTATGAAGTATCAGGATGCATGGCATCTACTGGTATACTTCCTCGAAAGAGGACGCCTTCTGGTGGTGATATTCCTGCTGTCAATAACAGTGGCATTGTACAAATTATAACGTGTACAATATTTTTGTACATGTTATAACCTGTACAAAATTGCAACTTGTACACGACATACATATATCTCTTCTGGCGGACCAAAAAACAAACATAAAAATCAGTTGAAAAGGTTTTACTCATACTTACTGCTCGGTATGCCATCGGCATGTAGGGCAGCAACAAAGTTTTCTCCATTTCTGTCTGTCTTTGTTACAGTTTCCATTATTATTCATGGTCTTCAGTTCTCCTTCTACAGTAAGTCTCCATGTGTTCTTTGGTCTCCCTCGCTTACACCTTCCTTCTGGAGTCCAATGTAGGGCTGTTCTAGTGATGGAAATTTTATCTCTTCTGATGACATGCCCAATCCATTTCAAACGCCTTCTCATTAATATTGTACCCATGCTATCTTGATGACACTGTCTTAGAAGGCTGTCATTGAATATTTTGTTTGGCCAGAAAAACGCAGGATTCTTCTTAAGCTTTTTGTATGGAAAATTGACAGTTTGTTTAGATCGACTTCTGTCATCCTCTAGCTTTCAGATCCATATAGCAGAGTAGATAAAACACAACTCTGGTACAGTTTTAGTTTGGTCTCCTTACTGTACTGTGATGATTTCCATATATTGTTAAGTGATCTTAATATATTCCTGGCTGTTCAATCTGTTCATGATGTCATTTCCTGCACCTCCACCGTTTCTTATTGTACTTTCTATGTAAGTACTTTTTTCTGTGATGGGAAGATTTTTTCCATCTACTAGGAGAGGAGCTGGGTTATTGATGTTTAGGTCCATGACTTCTGTTTTCGTTTGGCTGATTTTAAGTCCAACTTGACTAGCAAAAGTATTAAGGCGGTTGGTTTGTCTACTTTTGTAATTGGTGGTGGGTATGAGATAAAAGAGCAAGATCATCAGCAAAATCGAGATACTATATTCTAATATTAATGAAATGTTCCATCTTATTCCTCTTAAAGCATCTTCTGTTGTTTTTCTCACCACCCAGTCAATGACAACATTGAAAAGAAGAGCAGACATCACACATCCTTGCCTAACTCTTGTTTTTACCTCAAACCAGATGCTGCTATGCCCTACACTGCAAGTGAAATTGCTGTACAAACTTTTGATAAGTTCAATTATATCATTTGGAATTCCATATGCTCTTAGTATTCGCCACAAGTTCGTTCAGTTGATACTGTCATAAGCCTTCTGGAAATCCACAAAGTTGATATAGAGCTGCCTTTGCCATTCTGTACATTGTTCGATGATGTTGCGTAAAGCAAAGATTTGATCAATGCACCCTCTACCTTTACGGAATCCTGCGTGCTACTCTCTTAGTTGTTTATCAACTGCATCTATTACTCTTTTGATACTAATGTTGGCCATGATTTTACTTGGAATTGACAGTAGGGTTATACATCGCAAGTTGTTGCAGTCGCTCCCTTCTTGGCTAGCTTTATTATTACGCCTTTGGTCCAATCGTCTGGTATTATTTTTCCTTCCCATATTGATGTAAATAGTGATTGAAGAATTTCAGCTGTGAGTTCTGGGTCGACTCTGCATTCAGATTGTCCTGACTTGGTGCTTTACTCATAAGATTAATACAAATATTAATACATCGAACAAAAAAAAACCCACTAAAATGACGTAGTTTGTTACAACAACTTCTGTAAATTTCCTTAGTACATTTATACTTTAACCAAAAAAAGTACTAAATACATTGAAAATAAATTTCTCAGTTCCGTTAAAATATTTTACGGTCCCTTTCCAATTTATTTATCTTAGATTTTCGACTGACAGCATGTCTCGTTTCTTTCTTCTTCAGAAAATTCTGCCGCAAATCAAAGATCCGCTTCTGCAAATATTAATCAGCAACGTCCCCCATTACGACTGGACTTGGCTGCGAATTTATAAACCCCACTTATTAAGCGAGGGTTTAAGTGTCGAAACGATAAGTCAAGATGATCATATTCCGATAACCAAATCAAGCCTTTTGATATTTATGTAAGGTTAACTCAAGTCATTAGTGTACGCATACATAATAGTTTAATGTTTTGGCCACGAGCATCACTGAAGATCGAGACATGTATTGTCGAAATGCGCATCTGGTGCAAGAAAGTTGGTACCGTATATTTTATTAATGCTCAGCTGCATTTTGAAAATTGCGAATTAGGAATTTTAAAGTTGCTGATCGTCACAAAGTCATGTTTTGCCTACTTTTTGCATTTGGACTCGTTTAAGATCACTTAATTATATGATTATTATTTATTGACAATTTGCTACTATTTATTAAATGAAACCTTTTGTTTTTTTGTTAGATGACACTTTTTAAAACACAGAGGGAATTAAAAGACCAAAAAGGGTTGGTTTACGAGCTTAGAAGTGAAATTGAGCGTCTAAGTATCGAATTAGCGAAGAAAGTTGATGAAGTTAATGCACTCAAAATATTGAGTCAGAAAAATGAAAGTAATCAAAAGCAGTATGAGATGCAAATTATACAAAAAGATGAAATTATTTCAGCCCTCAAGAAGCGGTTGGGAGAACTAGAAAAAAAAGTTAAAAACATGACAATTAGCATTAAAGAAAGAGAAAACTATGTACTAGCGAAAGAAAAGGAATTGGAAGACAGCATTATAAAAAGTAATGAAATGAGTACCGAGGTTCAAATTTTGAAAGATAGGCTAGATGAAGTTACTTGTACGGAAGAGGAAAATTTGCTATTGTCAAAGAAAATAGAAGAGCTCGAAAATGAAATAAAAACGAATGAAAGTAGAATTCAAGATCTAAACAGAAGTCAGACTCTTGTAATGACAAGAGGTGATATTGAGGATTTTTTCTCTAATACTTTAACGAGGTTTGAAAAACTTTTGCAGAAAAAATAGATTCTTAATTTCTTCTATTATTAGTATATCGGATAAAGCTTATGTGAAATTACTATGAGATGACAAATGATTTGTAACAATGTATAAAATCAATCTAATTAAAAACCGATCTCTCATCGCTCTTGTTTCTGATATGTCGCGTGGGAGATCTAACGAAACCCGCTTTGAGGTCACATGTGAGTGACCTCGTAGGTGTGTCTTTTTCGACCAATGAAATTGAGTCTTCCACGATCTTGGAAGTTTAACGTAAGGCAAAGGGATGTAACTCATTTTATTTACGACGAAATCGTCAGTCATAATAATTCATAAACTTTTTTGATTGGCTTATTAATAGGTCGTCAACTCATTTGCATATCTTTATAAATTCATGACTTTTAGTTCACTCACATGTGACCTCAAGGCCGGTTTCGTTAGATCTCCCACGCGACATATCAGAAACAGAAGCGATGAGAGATCGGTTTTTAATTAGATTGGTATAAAATCTACGGGAATTGTGAGTTTCTGAAGTTTCTATATAGTTCATTTCACATTTTTAGACCAGGAGTCAACAATACTTTATACTCTGTGATGACTGTATTTTGCTGTTAAATTGAATTTTATCCACCAGGTTTTTGTAAATACAGTTGTTTCTCAAACCACGCCTCTTTTTGGGACATTTGAAATGTTCATAGATAATTAAGTTTGTTAAAAAGCTAGTTCCCAGTTCTGATCTGTAGGTTTCATCTCATAGAGACATAACATAGAGACATAACTTGGGAATGTTACCAGTAAATATACGTGTGAATATTGTTTATATTGAAATCTGTGGTAACCCTACAGTCGAGGTAGCGGTAGTTAAGAAATGTAGTGTTAGTTTAAACTCTAAGAAGTTCGGTGCATATAAACGTTGCAAAATAAAAAAAAATATTATGACCTTTGAAAAAAATGGTGGTGCATATGAACTTTCCATTCTAGGATATGATTTTTTTTCAAAACTTCATAGTAAAAGTGGTACAGTTTTAGCCGTAATGGGAGTTCCTATGGGAAAATGCATTGTCAACATTTACAGAAATGCAACCTACAGTACAGGACTAAATTTATATATGAATGTAGCCGTATTATTCTTTTCTAATATATAGATTTTTCTTTAACAAAAAAAATACATATGTTGTTTATATATAAAAATAAATTTTTAGGTATAAAATAGTCATATGTTTATACGAGCCAAAATTTGTTCCTGTTAAAAAAGGTTCCAGCGGAGCGTTAACAAATATAACAGAAAATACGTTCTGGGAGAATTTTTCTCACGGATAATTTAAATATAATTCGTTCCATCTCTATAAAAAAAGTTCCACACTTTAACTGTTGACACAAGTGGCTCGAGACCAAAGTTATTTCGTAATGCATTTCTTTTAAACAATAAATGGAAATTTAAAAATCCAACTTGCGGTGTCTTCAATTTCACCAGGTGAAATAAGTTCTGGGTTTGTGAGATTTGTTCCTCGCCTGGTGGAATAAGTTCCATGTCTATGAAATAGGATCCACTGTTTAAACAAGTTATCTTATACACTGAACATTTGTCAACTGTGAGTTTAAAGTTATCATTTAAGGTCTTTATAAAACAGGTTTTATATTGATAATATAATAAATGAAAAGTGTTAATATACAATTTAGATCCTGTGAAATATAACAAAATTTTATGTGTAATTACATACTCCGTAAAAAATACAAAAATACACTCATTAGCCAGAAAAGAGAAGTATAAAAGATAAATCATTAATCTTTAAGAGATGATAATTTGTACTATATAAAAATAGCAAATCGACGGATCAAAAATACTAAAAAACATGTCGACACACTCTTTTGAAGCTGTGCCATGACTTAAGTACATTGTACTTGAACAATCATGACAGTTAACAGGTAACATGGAGGAATACCACATAAAACATAAATACAAAATATGATACATTACCATCGCTTTTATTTATAATCCTCATCCTATAGTAACAGTCATGTCATCAATTGCAAATGTTCCCCATGCAAGCACAGTACAGCATCCAGCTTGCATTATAATGTAAGAGTAACAAGAACATGTTTCGCAATGCAATAAAATTTAGTTCCGGAACAACACTATTGCTGGGACATGTTTGCTGTGATATAAATTCCGGTGGAACATATTTAAAGTGAAACTTGTTCCAACAATGTCTCGCAGGAACAAACGAGTAGGTCCGGTAATGGCCGATTTTGGCCTCACATTTCAGGTTCATCTAACGAAATATTTTGGACACTTTCTTAACACTCAAGTGTCTATTTCAATTGATTCAATTGATTTATGTGAAAGATTTTAACTGATTAAGTCATAAAAAACGCTCCGATTCAAGCTTAAATATGAAAAATCTATCAAATATGCAAAACAATAGTCCCTTTTCAGATGTTTTTTGTCAAAATGAAAGTGGCTGCATCCGTGTTCATCCTCAATCTTTATATATGGATGGAGAGTTGTCTCATTGGCACTCACGCCACATCTTCCTATATCTATATGCATTATCATCAAATACAACTGACATTTCAATATTACGAATGAACACGAATGCGGCCACTTTCATTTAAGACAAAAACCCGTCTATAATTTAACAAAAATGCTAAAACTGTGAGGATTTCAATAATTTCGCATGACTTAATGATGTTAGTACCCGATATATGTGCATTGTATTGTCAAAAACAACCCATATTTGTGTAGCAGAAGCATTCTACTTTCAAATAACTAGCTAAAAGATTGCATTTCACAATTTTGTAAAACTGCTATATTTGGGGCCAAAAAGGGGTCTTACTGAACCTACTCCTTTGTTATTACATTTACTCCGTTTTGAGTATAATTGTCAATGATCTGTTATCTAGCTTGAAAAGAAAAAAAAAAACATTTTAAAAACGTTTTACGTCATGCTACACGATGCCATTACCATACGATTATTTTGACATTTTGGCATTTATCGAAATAAACACCACATTAAATGTTGTATATCATAATAACGAAGTCGGCGACCCGGTAATTATTTGACAACATCAAATTAGAAATGTATGTATGAATAACATATCAATATAACAATTTAGAGACTTGAGGATTTTTCGTCTATTTTTTGTGCTTTCAATTCAATCAGTTACATTACAGATGACATAAGTGATAAATGCATCGGTAAAAGTTCAACGAGCCACAAACTCTGTGACATAGCTATGGCTAGGCTTTTTTATGTGTGTCTATTAATTGCATTTTAAAGATATCTTATAAAAATAAACAAAATAATCTTTAACACATAATATACATGCACATGTAAATCAATTGTGATATCTGAGAAAATCAATTATGTAAGATATCTTGCAAAATCTCGAAAAGATTATTTTCACTCGGTCCTACCTTTCCTCAACTTAATATATTAACTTTTCATATAATTAATCAAATATATTTATATTTACATTGTAGTAAGATATCTTGAACTTGCATAAGTATAACTTTTTTCTTTTCATTATGTTCATGTTGTTTTTGTCACAAATCGGATACGTTGGTTAATATGGAAATAAAAAAAAGCTTGATTGCCAGACATAGACCACTTTTTGTAATTTGACCTTAGTCTTAGATTTCAATATATATATATATGAATATATGGAAATATATGAATATATGGTATATATCGTATGGTAAATGAATATATATATATATATATATATATATATATATATATATAAAAGTCTATCAAAAGGACCAACCAGCAAATTTACTATGTACCGGATCGTCTAGAATAGGCGATACTATGCAGATAAGGAAAAAATTATATCAGTCTAAAGATTTGCACAACGGTACTGATATAAGATGTTATTATACGAAAATGTTGTTATTAAATCGTGTTGACAAATATTTCGGCTCAACAAATGGCCTTCTTCTGTGTCACAAGTTTTAACAATACTAATACATAATGTATAAGGTGTAAAAACAGATCAGTAATAATACAGGTAAGTTTTGGTCGATTGATTTTAATCCAAAATCCTGAATATAATAATATAAACAAAACACTATAATTCAATATACGTGACTGTGTATATTAACAATAAAAATGAGTGAAAAACAAAACTGTCAATATTTCTTATTGATGCCGTTTGGATGATGTACATTAAGTTCCTTTATCTAAAAGCTTTCCCGAACCTGTCGCTGGGCATCACTCACGTGAATGTTCTGTTCAATTACTAGAATTTTCATGCGGTTAAAGTCATCAGGTTTGTGACCCGACTGTCTGAAGTGTTGAGAAACTGGGAGAAGTGGCTTCTTAGAGATATCACTCCTATGGCCATTTAGGCGTTTGTGGAAAGGCTGCTTTGACTCACCAACATATTGGAGGCCACAAACCAAACATTGTAGTATGTAAATAACATTCATACTTTTGCAGGTAACATTGCAAAATATCTTATAGTTATTTTCGGTTGCCTTACTGTGAAATGTTGATGAATGCTGCATCTGTAGACAGCATTTGCAGTCTTTTCTTCACACGAACGACACTCTCCAGAAATACTTCTATTATCAGACACTTCAGCCCGCACCAGTAGGTTCCGCAGACTATTAGGTTGCCTAAAAGCTATCATTGGAGGCTCAGGAAAAATCTTGGATAGTTTGGAATTTTTTTCAACTGATTTCCAATGCTCACGAATGACACCAAAGCTGTTTTTGAGAGATGGGTGGTAAGTAAGAACACATGGAGTCCTTTTGTTTTTCTTTTTAACTTTGTATTCCAATAGTTCACTCCTCGGAATTGACTCCGCTTTCTGAAAGCTTTTTTTTATATTTCTGTGTTTGTAGCCCCTTTTCTTCAAGCGAGTTTCAAGTTGAGGTAGTTGTTTTTTAGTTGTTTCTGTGTTGGAACATATTCGCTTGACTCTAAGTGCCTGACTGTATGGGATGCTCTTAGTAAGATGACCAGGATGACAACTTTTAGGGGACAAATATTGATGAGTGTCAGTAGGTTTAGAATATAAATCTGTAGATATGATGCCCTCTGTGAGCGAACTTGAAGTGTCGAGGAAGGCGATTTTGGATTTAGACTTCTCATGAGTAAATTTGATACTTGGATGTATGTTGTTGGCATGAGTGATAAAAGTATCTAAATCCTCGTCGCTTTTATTCCATTTCATATCCACATCATCTATAAATCTAAACCAGGAAAGCTGTTTTTCGATGGAAGTTTCAAGGAGTTGTTTCTCTAATTTGCCCATAAATATATTGGCATATGACGGAGCCATTTTGGTGTCCATGGCAGTTCCATTTACTTGCAAATAATAATCTCCATCAAAAGTGAAGTTGTTTTTCTTAAGTACCAGCGTGAGCATTTTGACCAGGCATTCAGTAGGTGGATATTTCACTGGTCTGGAATTCCAAACTTTTTTTACATGCATCGATGCCATCTGCATGTGGAATATTAGTGTAGAGGGAGGTAACATCCATGGAAACAAGAGTCGTGTCGGAGGGGAGTGGATTTAAGGCCTGCATTTTTCTAAGATAATCGGTTGTATCTTTGATGTGAGATGGTAAATCTTCAACATGTTGACGAAGATGGAAGTCAACAAATTCCGATATTTTTT
The DNA here is from genome assembly GCF_965363235.1 of Mytilus galloprovincialis. NCBI lineage: Eukaryota > Metazoa > Mollusca > Bivalvia > Mytilida > Mytilidae > Mytilus > Mytilus galloprovincialis. The sequence continues at coordinate 65,652,289 of NC_134838.1, read as the reverse complement.
CCGTCGGATGACCGTTCGCTGAAACTATAGGTCTTCCTGGGTTATTGGTCTTATGAATTTTAGGTAAAAGATAAAATCTGCCGGGTTTTGGATTTTCTGGTTTCAAATATTCAAGAGTTTTGTCATCGATGAAACCATCGTCATGCATTTCTACCAAACTATCAGTAATTTCTCTGCTAAAAGATGTTGTAGGATCAGAGTCTAGTTTGGTTTCATTCCTGAGCATTGGAAATCAGTTGAAAAGAATTCCAAACTATCCAAGATTTGACCTGAGCCTCCAATGATAGCTTTTAGGCAACCTAATAGTCTGCGGAACCTACTGGTGCGGGCTGAAGTGTCTGATAATAGAAATATTTCTGGAGAGTGTCGTTCGTGTGAAGAAAAGACTGCAAATGCTGCCTACAGATGCAGCATTCATCAACATTTCACAGTAAGGCAACCGAAAATAACTATTAGATATTTTGCAACGTTACCTGCAAAAGTATGAATGTTATTTACATACTACAATGTTTGGTTTGTGGCCTCCAATATGTTGGTGAGTCAAAGCAGCCTTTCCACAAACGCCTAAATGGCCATAGGAGTGATATCTCTAAGAAGCCACTTCTCCCAGTTTCTCAACACTTCAGACAGTCGGGTCACAAACCTGATGACTTTAACCGCATGAAAATTCTAGTAATTGAACAGATCATTCACTGGAGTGATGCCCAGCGACAGGTTCGGGAAAGCTTTTGGATAAAGAAACTTAATGTACATCATCCAAACGGCATCAATAAGAAATATTGACAGTTTTGTTTTTCACTCATTTTTATTGTTAATATACACAGTCACGTATATTGAATTATAGTGTTTTGTTTATATTATTATATTCAGGATTTTGGATTAAAATCAATCGACCAAAACTTACCTGTATTATTACTGATCTGTTTTTACACCTTATACATTATGTATCAGTATTGTTAAAACTTGTGACACAGAAGAAGGCCATTTGTTGAGCCGAAATATTTGTCAACACGATTTAATAACAACATTTTCGTATAATAACATCTTATATCAGTACCGTTGTGCAAATCTTTAGACTGATATATATATACTGACTATGCCGTATGGGCATTGCCCATTGATGAAGGTTGTACGGTGACCTGTAGTTGTTCATTACTGTGTCATGTTGGTCTCTTGTAGAGAGGTGTCTCATTGGCAATCATACCACATCTTCTTTTTTTTATAAATATTTAAAAATCAAGCATATGCACTATTTATTAAAATATGTCATTAACATTAAAATGCGTCTGGTAATTGACGCATTACTCTTTTCTAAAAAAAAATCAAATTTCTATACAGAATTTTATTATCTATCTAGCAGACAGAATATATTTAAATATATATATAAAAAAAGGTTTTACGGCATGCGATGCTATTACCATACGATTATTTCGATATTTTGGCATTTATCGAAATAAACACTACATTAAATGTTGTATATCATAATAACGAAGTCGGCGACCCGGTAATTATTTCACAACATCGAAATAGAAATCTAAAAATAGCAACATCCAACATTCTCTAAATTGTTATATTGATATGTTATTCATACATAAATTTCTATTTCGATGTTGTAAAATAATTACCGGGTCGCCGACTTCGTTGTTATAAGACACCTCTCTACAAGAGACCAACATGACACAGTAATGAACAACTACAGGTCACCGTACAACTTTCAACAATGGGCAATGCCAATACGGCATAGTCAGTTATAAAAGGCCCCAAAATGACTATGTAAAGCAATTCAAACGAGAAAACTAACGGCCTTATTTACCCAGCAGGCACTCAACGTTGATTCAACGTTGAAACAAGGTTGTTTCTCAACGTTGAAACAATGTCAAATTTATGTTTGATTTTGAAAATTTGAATTAACGTTGTCATTGCAACGTTGAAGTTTCAACATCCATTCAACGTTGATTCAAGGTTGAATAGTAGTTGAACGTTTAATAATGAAATTTATTATAAAGCTACAAACACCACATTTTTACCTGCTTTCCAAATTTTTGCTGTTGTTAGATGGTAAACAGGCAGTGTGGGTGTACATGTTTTTTTTTAATGTTTTTCCCTCTCACCAATACACATATGAACAAAATAGATAAGTTAAATGGAAGACATCTAAATAAATACATCAACTGTTACTTTAAACAACATTTGGTGCTTGTCCAAAGTCAAAATCTAGACCATAAGTGTCATATATTGTGTGTGTCCACTTGTATTTAACGACAACTATAGACATAATTTAATTATCTATTTAATTTATTATCGGACACCTATCATTTTTGATATATTCTTACTTGTATAGTTTTTCTTGTTGTGAATAGCTATAAAAAGACAAATCATTCAATGAATTTGCACAGTTTGCATAAAAACTAAGACATGCACTTTATTCCATGACACCACAAAAAGGAAAGAAGATGTTGAATAGTTCTACAATACAATTCTCACAAGTTCAAAGTAGTTTTTATTAAACGACCAACCAATATTAAACCATTCTTGAAAGTAGTATATATATCCAGGAAGAGTGAAGACATTATTAGATCCAATGTGTATTCAGGATGATCGCAATATTTACGAAAATAAGAAGATGCTGCATGACTGCTAACCAGACAACTATCCACAAAAACAAAGGTCCTTGATTATATATACATATATGTTATATAAACCTCATAAACCATTACATTAATACTTATTTACTCAGGAACAATAATATCAAAAATAGTAATACAATGATATTTCTTTTGATACAAGATTTATTTTATAAATTCATTTGTTATATTTGTCTCTTTTTGTCCTTATTGCATGTCATCATTCTTCCACCACCTCCTGATCTTTCAGCGGTAAATTTTAAGCAGGAGAGGTCTTTATCAGATATGTATTTCCAAGTGACATCTTTTTACTCTTGCAGTATATTTGAACTCTGGAAAAAATCAGATTATATATATATATTAAATATAAATTGTATATTTCCTGAAAAGATATTTTAAATTTGAGCCACTTTCAATTTGTTTCTAGAAGCATTGCAAATAAATAAAACCATAATGACGAAGCACATATTGTAATACGATAATCATTAATAAAAATATATACATTAATGTTTACTATTAGTAGTTTTTTGTTAATGAAGAAGCTTCAACCTGAGTTTTGTAAGACTGCGGGTTTCACTATATGTCATTGATAACCATGAAAACACTTTACCTAAGTAAGACATTTTTTTATTGATGACTGTACAATTCTATTAACATGAAATAAAGAGCTTTACTAGAATAGGTTAGATATAAAGACAAACATAATATTGTATGTAAGGTAAACAAAATTAGAATAAACAAAAGATTAATCTTTGAACACAAATGGTATATAGCTATACAGACAAAAAACCTACCTTTGATGATTTTAAAGACTGGAATTCCCAAAACTGAGTTATAATTTTGCTCCACTTGATGCCTTTTAGCCATTGATCTGTTTGACAAGCTTCTGTAAAATAAATAATACATGTTCAAGATATCAGATATTAATGGACTGCTATAACATTCAAAACCATGTTACGTACACATTAATGAAACATGCATTTCTCATATTACACAGAGTTAGAGATCACTTGAAGATCAGTAAAGGCTCAGACTGACTTGTTTTTGTAAAAATAAAACAAAAAAAGTATTAATCTTCCATGATTGTTCAAATTCAAAACTTTGTTGTCCAGTTGAAATTCATCGTTTAATATGATCGTCAAAAAGTATGTGGTTTACCAAGCCTTAAAGTTAAACTAAAAGAATCGCATATATATAGTATAAAGTAAACATGTTGGGAAATTTACCTGAGCAAAATAATGTAAACACTTGCTTATCCCCCCTTTTCTTATATGAATCTTTAAGCATAATAATCGAAACAATCTTTACCTAAACTTTAAAATGAAACTAAATATGCTTTCCACATTAAATGCTCTTAGAAATAGTATAATTGGAGGAAATTATATATGATGGCCCTTCCATGTGTTCTGATCTGTTTTCTGGAATACAATGTCGACGTTATAATTTTCTCTAATTGTGCAATATGATACCAATTCAGAGTTTCTAAACACAATTCATAAATATCACAAACCGTGATAGCCACATGCAAACATCTACATACCATAAATATACGTGATAAACGGGAAGTTTCTCTTTCCACTTTGTCCTTTGTTGTTCTTTTTCAAATACAGGAAAGGTGCGTGTTTGAATAATGCGCATGGGCAATCTAACTTCCTGTTCAAATCCCGCGAAAATATGAATGAAAGAAATCGCGATCATTGTTGATAATCAACTATTTTAAATTTCTTTACATGTTATCTTTATGTTCAAATTAAAGTTATGTGAAATGAAATTAATAAATTATATTTCTTATTCCCTAGAAATTTAGTATCAAACGACTTACCTCCCCCCCTTTTCTCATACTGTCACGGTGACGCAAAACTCAAGTTGAAATAGTGACCAATAGTTAGTACTGTACTCTTTTGTAAAACCCAAAACTCTTTTTCATTCTTTTCTTTATTAATAAATACTTCTACAGTTATGCATATACTGCCTTCTGATAATGATTGTTTTTATATAGGCCTACTATGAGTAAATAAGTTAACGTTGATTCAATGTTGAATCAACGTTCCAATTGCAACGTTGAAATGATCAACGTTAATTCAACGTTGAATGTTGGTTTATTCCTCAACGTTAAAAATGTTACGTTGTTTCAACGTTGAATATACGTTGATCACATTTCAACCTCATTTCAACGTTTATTAAACGTTGAGTGCCTGCTGGGTATGTACTAAAAAAAATGAACGAAAAAACAAATATGCAACTCATAAACAAACGACAACCACTGAATTGCAGGCTCCTGACTTGGGACAGGAACATACATTCATAATGTGGCGAGGTGAGTTTAGTTGCCATTCTTTTAAAAAGTCGTATCTTTTCTTGTTATTTTATATGAGAAGTTCAAAATTCAAAACCAAATACAGAAATATAATTGAATTGCAAAATCAAAAGCTCAAACACATTAAACGAATAAAAACAAATTATTCATGACTGTTAATGGAATTTTCATAAGTAGAAAATGGCGAATTAAAGTTTAATGCTAGCTTAACTTCTCACTGGTATGTCAGTAAAATAAAAGTCCAGTATATTGTCAACAATAAATGAGCAAAACAGACAGACATACTATGTAAAGGAGTGAAAAATGTATTTAAAATAGCATATCCGAGCTCACCCAAGTGCATGAATGTTAGGCCCGGTGTTTCTGCCGTGTTTGGGGAAAAACCCCGAGTCCGACTTCATCAGTGGTCGACTCAATAAGTTGTATATTGGCGTGTTATTTATGTTTTTTGTTTTATTTCGTATATTATATTGGACCATACACCGGTTGTCTTTGGATAACATATTAGTTGAATATGATTTATTTTTTGCGAGCTTCGAACAAAAATGCCATACGAAACGTTATGAAGGACTTTGACGAATTCTCAAGAAAACTTAGATGTCGATATCTCTTTAAAACTTCATTCCGGGCAGACCAATTGTATCACTGTGTGGAACGCCCCTACACAATATTGGGCACTATTTCGATTATTTTCTTGTTCCACTTGTTAAAAAACAATATACATTATATAAAAGATACGTCAAGCTTTATTAATTCGATTGAAAATATCAAACCCCAAAGATACTGCTATCTAGTAACATTCGATGCAAAAAATATGCACACTTGCTTTACATTTAATGAAATATTAGAAGCCACTAACGGGGCACTGACTAATATTGATCCAAGCGAGTATGAAATCAAAGTTCCACCAAAGGACACTATACTTCCCGATTTAAGGCTTATTCTAGAGAACAATGAATTTGTTTTTAACAATAAAATTTACCGTGAAACCTTGGGCGTGCCTATGGGCGGATCGGCATTTGCTGAATTGGCAGACCTTACAATGTTTGTCATTCTTGAAAATGTTTCACAACGCTTTCAGTACAGAAACAACATGATGATGACTTCCAGATTTAGGGATGACGGCTGGATTATATATTCCAGACCTATAGAGGAAATACACGAACTATGTACAACAGCTAATACTGCACACCCGCACTTGTAGTTCACCTACGAATTTTCCTGTAATGAAACAATATTCTTGGACACTGTCATATACAAAGGAGAAAGATTCGTTAACGAAGGCCTACTAAACATTTAAACCCATATCAAACCAACTGAAACATTTCAATATCTACACAGATACAGCTCATATTTACAACCACTGGGTCGATGCCACTGCTGGTGGAGATTTATTTCCCCGAGGGTATCACAAGCCCAGTAGTCAGCACTTTTTGTGCTGACATGAATTGTCATTGATATGGTTATATTTATGAATTTACTGTTTACAATTTTTTGAATTTTTTGAAATACTAAGGCTTTTCTACCTCAGGCATAGATTACCTTAACTGTATTTGGGAAAACTTTTAGGAATATTGGTTCTCAATGCTCTTCAACTTCGTACTTTATTTGGCCTTTTTAACTTCACTGATGAGTCTTTTGTAGACGAAACGCGCGTCTGGCGTATATACTAAATTTAGTCCTGGTATCTATGATGAGTTTATTCACACCCGAAAAGTGTTTTCAAAGGATTTATCAAGGGTGAAGTATTGAGATACATCAGAACACCAGTAGCAGAACTGAACTTAAAAAGCAGTTAGAAGCGTTTAAAACACGTCTCCTCAAACGAGGATGTAAAATGTCTGAAATCAACAAAATATTTGATCAAACACAAAATATAGAAAGGAAAAACCTGCTTATACAACGACCGACGAAACGGGAACAACTACTAGTTGTGTTAACAAAATCCAACCCATTTATACAGAAACTAAAAAATATAATTACAAAACACTTGACCCTTATTTCATTAAACCCTGAATGTGTGAACATATTTAATCATCCGCCTATTATAGCTTATAAAAGACATACAAATTTACAAGAACTATTATCAAAGCATTAGCGGGTATAGTCTGTTCTACCTTCCACAACACAATATGATACTGAGCTCGCAAAAAATAAATCATAATCAACTAATATGTTATCCAAAGACAACCGGTGAATGGTCCAATATGATATACGAAATAAAACAAAAAACATAAATAACTTTTCGAGTCGACCACTGATGAAGCCGGACTCGACAGAAACACCGGGCCTAACATTCATGCTCATGGGTGAGCTCGGTTGTGCTATTTAAATACAAAAACAAGTTCATCATAAGGAATTGAAAAATATGGCCGTGTTTAGACCTCAAAATTTTCTATGAGTACAGTGAACTAGTGCATATAGGAAAGTTTTAAGGCATTGCAGGAACTAGATATATAAAAGTTATATGTAACAAACATTTTAGAAAATTAAAAACTTACCTTAATTTTGATGTCCATTTTTTTCCAGTATGCGGAAAATAGCAAATTAAACCCGAATTTCATTTGATACAGTCCACTCAGTTACACAGTTTAAATCACCTATGTTCAGCAGATGTCTGATGTCCATCTATTGTCAATTAAAATCAATACTACTAACAACATGTAACATGTGAGAGGAGATCACTACAGGTTTGAGAAGCTGTATTGATTAACATAGACAATAGATACCTGAAAATAGAGCATTTGCATTATTCATGTTTATGGATACGTACACGGATCGACGTAAACGTATCGGGCAGATTTGTATAAAATAATGTTTTAGTCCCGATCTCATTTAAAACTAAAAATATGTAAAATACGAACCAAATGTTGTCGATATATAGTTAAAACACTAAATATTTATTGCTTTTATTAGACCTGGAACATACATGCTTCGGATTTAATAACCGTGCGTGAAAAATGTATCTTTTTCATATACAAATATGGAAGGATCAAATCCAACACACCTTGCTTACAAAAAAATACAGGAACATTATGTGTAATTAAAAGTGTGTTTATTGCCAGAGGCGAGTTAAGATGGGGCACAAGGGGCCCTGCCCCCCTTATCTAGGATTTATTTAAAATTTTCACGGAATTTTATGGTCTGGACCCCATTTTCAAACTGCTTATAATATCGTAAAATTAAGCGAGACTATCCCCATTACCTATCTCCCATCTAAAAACAATCTGGATCCACCACTGATTGCTACACAAGTTATGTTTTTTGCTTTACTACCCCAGTTAATATTTTAATCTGTCCCTGTACGTGTTAACTTTATATTCTAGCTATTTAAAGTTATTACGACAAAAGTGTATTGATTGGGGTATGTAGGGCTTCATTTTTGTATGCTTTATCTTTTTTTTAAAGTAGCTATTCTGAGACATCCCCTCATAATACCATTCACTTCAGCTCAAATCAATCGACGTCCATTTGCCCGTAGACGAAGTTTAAGACATTTTAACCGTGTTCTGAGAAAGTATCGTGTCTATATAGAGCATGTTATTCGGTTACTCAAACTTTTTAGAGTTAATGGAACTTTGTGCAGACGTCATAGGGATCCTTTAAGTAGGGTTGTTTGTTTGTGTGCAGCTCTTGTGGTCCAAAGAACCAATTTGTTTATTTAATAGTATAGTGGGTTTATTAGTATTACATGTATGTGACTTTTTATATATGATTGATTCTTTTTATTGTATTTTATCATGCATTATAAAATATCTTCATCGGGACCAACCTGACTGAATGTATCATTTCCTTATATACGTGTTATACGATACGTCGATACGGATACGCCAGCAAATACGTGAATAATGCAAATGCTCTAATAGAGCATTTGCATTATTGCAAATCCGTATCGTATAACACGTATATAAGGAAAGAATAAATTAAGTCATGTTGGTCCCGATGAAGATATTTTAAAATGCATAAAATACAATAGTAAGAAGAATCAATCATATATAAAAGTCACATACATATAATACTAATAAACCCAATATGAAATTAAATAAACAAATTGGTTCTTCGGGCCGCAAAAGCTGCACACAAACAAACAACCCTTCTTAGAGTATCCCTATGATGTCTGTACAAAGTTCCAACAACTCTAAAAAGTTTGAGTAACCGAATAACATGCTCTACATATACACGATACTTTCTCACTACACGGTTAAAATGTCTTAAACTTCGTCTACGGGCAAACGGACGTCGATTGATTTGAGCTGACGTAAATGGTGTTATGAGGGGATGGATAGATGCAGTCGCCAAGTACAAAACAGTGTAGCGGAATAGAGAGCTGTCCATATTCGGAAATCTCCGACATTAGATTAAACGATTGAGCATCGTCGGTATGTCTTAAAAATCCAGACTCTACATGTCTTATTCGCAATTCATTGTCAATAACAACTTGCGTATGTATACAATGAAAGCGACGATGACCACTGTAGTACATCTGTTGTATTTCGTTGTTCGGGCGATATATTTCGTGCGAGGTACCATTTATACAACCTACGACCTCGGGAATATGTCTCCATCTGCCCCGCATACCCAACCATTCCTCGTTGCTTGGCCAAGTAATAGTATGGCATAAATGGGCCGCAAGTAATTGCCAGGTTGCGTGAATAATGCGTGATGTTTGGGAAATGCTTAAGTCAAAGATCAGAGAAAGTTGATTCATCAATGGGTATGATTTCAGCCACATAAATGTCATCAACAACTGATTTCGGCGATCAATCCGGGAGGTCTACGTCGGGAATTAGGAACCATATTTTGATAAAATGAGTAATAAATATCTAAAAAGGTTTCTGGTGTTTTTCCTGTCGAATTATAAAATTGGCGACGTCGCAGAATTAATGATCCAAACACATTTCTCCCCTGGCGGTGTGGAGATGGGGGATCATCCCAAAATAATAAGTTTCTAGAATTTGTCATTGAACGTTCAGGTGGAGCGGTAATCATCAAAAACAATTCATTCAAATCTACATCAATAGGCGCTGAAAAGTTTCGGAGCATTTCAAAGAATTGCATAACGAAGTCCATACTGGCATCATTTCTAGAAGAAGAAGGAAGAAGGAACCAAAATATAACAAATACCATTCTACGTTGATCCTAAAACAATAAGGAAAATGTAAATACACATTATAAAGTAGTCTATAAAACACACACATAGATTTTATGTTCTTAATCTCTCTGATCAAAATATATTTTTATTCGCAGTTGTTAAAAAATGGGGCATTAAATTGAGCGTTTTGATACTTTTTTTTTCTGAATCGAGTCAAGGACGTATATTAGATAGTTAGTTATACGTCCTTGATCGAGTACACCCATCATTCTTAAATATGACATGAGGCTCTGAATGTTAACTGTGTGTGAGTGTTTGAGTTGATTGATTTATATTGAAGAAGTTATAAAAATCCGAGTTTATAATAAAAAAATATCTTTTACTAGCGATATATACTTCAATTTTTTTTTTCGTAAGGAAAGATCCTGGTTTTATGGTAGTGTTTGACAAAAGTTAGAAACTGTCCTCGTGCGCCCATTTTACACGTATCCGCGTACGTATCAGAAACTGTCATAACGAGTGCACCTTACAGACGTAGACAACTTGAAAAATGTCGAATAAAGATATGCGTATGTATTTTATGTATTAACTGTACTTTATTTACGATTTTTATGTATTATATGTATTATACTTAACAATATAAAAGTAAATTGTACTTACCATAATTGGTGCTAAATACAGTTTCAAGTGAAGAAAAGGTGTGCTGGACTTGATTGATACTCTCAGTCCAATTCAGTTGTCGAGTTGGACAACCCCAACCCCCTTTTCCGGCAACTTGTATTTCATTTTTATTTCTATTTTGTAAAACACGATAAAAAAAAAATTCTGTCTCTAGCGTCTCTCATTATCGAGGAATTAAAAATGACTCCACAAATTAATCATATTATTTAAAAGGCAGCGAGTTCCATTTTTTCTAAAAACCATGATCTTCGAAATAGCATACAGGGGGCGGAAGCATGATTGCTATTTAGAGGTGCGCGCCCATGGAAAATATACATGTTGGATAAAACAAATTAGGAAAATAATAAAACGAGAAAAAAAAACTAAACAAATTATGATTAAATACTTTCTGAAAGGGAAAGCGGGGGCGCAATTCTTTGAACAACGCCCCGTCTTGAATATCCACAAAAGTAGTTCTTGTTTTTCACACTGTAACGATTGAAAAATACATAAAAAAGATGAACATTAGTTAGTAGAAAACAGGAAAATTTAACTATCCAAGCAACATGTGCCAGTTTACACCAATGAAACGGTTAGTCCCGTTATTTGGACTTTGTGAAATTGTTATCAAAGTTGTTTTTCCGTGTGATTGATATTTAGATATAGGAAGATGTGGTATGAGTGCCAAAGAGACATTTCTCCTTCCAAGTCACAATTTACAAAAGTATACCATTATAGGTCGAGGTACCGTCTTAAACAGGAAGCCTAGGCTCACATCAAATAGCAAGCTACAAAGGGCTCCAACAATTAATAGTGTAAAACCATTCAAACAGGAAAACAAACGTTCTAATCGAGAAAAAAAACCCTACACAAACGATAAACACATACAAACCACATAAACATACAACCACTGAACACTAGATTCCTGATATATGACAGGTGCAAATAATTGCTGAGGAATTAAAAGTTTAAATGATACCAAACCTTCTCCCTATCCTGAAACAATAGTATTTCATCACACATAGAAATACCCATTTGTATTGATATATTGTGCTTGCTGCATTTGGTATTTATGTGTTTTAGCTGCCTCATCCGTCAGACGGAGCATCCGTTTTGAAAGAATGGAACTTCTCCTTATAGCAAGGGGGTACAGGAACCACAATGGTTCTTTCGAAGATATTATAACAGACATCAAAGAAAATGTCCATCTACTGTCTCCCGCTCTCAGAGAGCTATATCAGAATGACCAGCTTAAAAAGGCGAAGCAAAGAATAAGAGAAAAATTTTCAAGAATGATTGCCAATCGCGCGAAGGAACAAGATTCAGAAATACGGTATATATTTCTCTAATTTTTGTTCTATTTTCACTTTGATTGATAGTTTAAGAAAAATATTTCTGCTTACTAGTGAAATATCTTTTTGCGGCAAATGGTTGGTCGAAATTTAATTATGACGTTATATTTTCTTCGTTTCTTTTCTGAAATAGCTGTAATGACGTTATGCAAAAAACGTTACAATAAATATAAAGACCCCAACTTTCTGAAAATCTTTGTAAGGGGAGGATAAAGGTCAGAAGAGAAACCGATTCCAAAACTATAACTCGTGTATACCATTTCTCAACTATCAACAGTTAGATTTTAATAATTCAAAGAGCTCCACAAGCCTCGTGCTTTTCTTAGATATCAAAATTTAACTTTCTAAAGATAGATATCGTGACACACTGGTTGTAGTGTTAATATCATATATGTATATGTACGCAAATGAAATTGCACAACATGACAATATAGTATCATTGTCAAACTATAGGGATATCTACCACATTGGTTCCATAGGAACAAGTTTAAGTCAGTTGTACCAGAAAAGCACCTAAAAATCAGCCCATGTAATGTATAAAAAACGTTGTTTGTATACAAACGAAAAAAGCATATCTTAAAAATCAATTCGGATAATAAGGGTACGAAGACATTTAAACTTAACAATTATAATTAACCACACGATTTCCAGTGTTTATGGACCAGTTAAAAGAACCCCTCCGTTCTTATGGGCCTACCATGGTACATGTAATTTAAAAGAATTTCATACACGATTGAGTTATAATGGTTAATTGACGAACAGTCCAATGGCTATTCCATGACTTACACACAACAAGCTGTTGGTTATGTGGGTTCCTGTTTTAAGCAAACCTATCCTAAAAAGCCAAATGAGCTTTTCTTATCACTTGGCGTCGGTCGTCGTCCATCCTCGTTGTCGTCCGTCAACTTTTACAAAACGCTGCCCATCTAAAACTACTGATACAAAGTTAACACAACGGGCCACTATCATCATTCGGGTGTGTAGTTTTAAAATAGAACATAGTTGGGTATATACAGTTTTTGGCCTTACGTATTTGGAATAAATTTGACGAAGTTAAAATGTTCATCAAGTTTAGACAGCAATAATGTACAAAAAAGTTAGATCTACAAATAAGTCAACATTGACAAAATGGTCAAAAAACCCCTTAAGGAGTTATTACCCTTTTAAGTCAGTTATTAACCTTTCTTAATTTTGTAATCTTTTACTAACCTTTTCTCTGAAACAATTGATGCAAATTAAACCTATCTTGTCCACAATCATCATAAGGGGATCTAGTTTTTTTTAAATTGTCCGATACTGGACCAAATTAAACCAAACCCGGTCTCAGACATAACTGGGGTATCTAAAACTATATATTATGATTTTACCCTTAAATGATTTCCAAAACCACAGAAGATAAAGGCGAGCAAAACGGGCCTTAGTTAAAAAACGTCAATCATAATCTGTTGAAAATGTTCACTATATAACACTAGTTCACGTTTATATATGGGAACCGTGGAGTGTGAAATATTTTTCATTTAAATGTCACGCTTATTAAACTATGGTTTATTTTCAGACAAGAACTGGACGCCATAGTCGCCAAGGAGAGTGAATTCATCTCAAAGACAAATTCAGAGCAAATGTCAACAGGACCTAAACCCAAGGTACTTCAGTTTCGATCCAGGTCTTTACAGGACTCACAGGTTTCTTCTGGAAAATCTCATATCTCACCTCTCCCTTCGCCATCTCCGCGAACACCAACAACATTAGGACAGGCCAATACAGATGATATGTCCCCGGTATCCCCTGTACAACTCCTTGTCAACCGGCGGCCATTATTGTCTTTGCCAGAAGATAGTTCTACTCATCTGAGACTCAACACTAATCCAGTATCCTCGCAGGTTTCTGTCCAAACTGATTCAAGAATCTCTAAAACTACCATTACCAGGCCGTTTACAACACTTACTATGCCAACCGCTTCGTCTTTTCGTGCCTCTGAACATGTTCGTAGATCTTCCATACCTGCACCAATGTCTAATTCGCCTATAATACAATCTTTTTCTTCACATCTCAATTCGGAGAGCAACCCACCATTTACTGCAAGCCGAATTCCTCAAACAGTAACAGGTAACCAGACGTCCATTACTAGAAACCAGCCGTCTTTCAACTCACACAGTCAGCCGCTAATTTCTCTTGTCCAGTCATCGACTCCTCAGAACACTTATGTCATCCAGTCGTCTACCTCTCGAAATCACCAGTCTGGTCCTTGTATGCAGCCCTCCACATCTCGAAACCCGTCGTCATTATCTCACAACCCGTCGTCATCATCTCACAGCCAGCCGTCAACATCTCACATCCCGCCGTCAACATCTCGCAACCCGTCGTCTTCATCTCACAACCTGCCGTCAACGTCTCACAACCCGCCGTCAACATCTAACATCCCACAGTCAACATCTCGCAACTCGCCGTCTTCATCTCACAACCTGCCATCAACATCTCGCAATTTGCCGTCAACATCTCATAACCCGCCGTCAACATTTCACAACCCGCCATCAACATCTCGCAACCCGCCGCCAACATCTTGCAAGCAGCCTTCCGCCTCTCAATCTTCTACATCTCACATCAGGTCACAATAAACAGCGTCTCGCAGACTTCCAGCCTCTAGTCAAAATATCAACGAGCGAGTTCGACGTCATTTAAGGAATGTAGGTGAAGATGCTCAACCAGATCAGCAACCTCAAGAATCCTCAGACGATGATGTGCGTCTTGCCATCTTGGAATGGCAAGACGCATGGTCAGAAATATTGAAAGACCCCGCAAGATATCCACTAGACAATTGATGAGGAAAAATGAAATTTTGAGACACAAAATGATGAAGTATTTTTATAAACATCGACATGATATCTTTGGAATCTCTTCTTCAGGCTCTTCCGATTCTGAGTCCATGGAATAATGTACATTGGTATTAAATATAAAAAAAATATACAAGAAATTTTTGTTCAATTTAGTGATAGGGGAACGAACATACAAAATGTAGACAAGCTAGGTGATTGGGGTTTATGTTCTTTCATTTGTTTAAAAAAAAAAATAGAACATAGTTTAACGTAGCACACGACGGGTGCCACATGTGCAGCAGGATCTGCTTAACCTTCCGGAGCACCTGAGATCACCCCTAGTTTTTAGTGGGGTTCTTGTTGTTTATTCTTAAGTTTTCTTTGTTGTGTCATATGTACTATTGTTTGTCTTTTTCATTTTTAGCCATGGCGTTGTCAGTTTGTTTTAGATTTATGAGGTTGACTGTCCCTTTGGTATCTTTCATCCCTCGTTTAAGGGAGGCTGTCTGGGGCGGATATTACGTCCGTGTAAAATTGAGAATTGAAATAGGTAATATGTCAAAGGCAACAATCGCACCAAATAGCAGAAAACTGGGGAACGCTACCAATAGGTCTTCAACGCAGCGAGAAATTACAGCACCCAGAGGTGGTCCTCAGATGGCCTCTAAATATAATTGTGTACTAGTTTAGTGAAACTGGACGTCATATAACATAAATATAAATGAACTTAAATAAAAAAAAACACCACAATGATACAAGACTAACAAAGAGGCTCCTGACTTGGGACAGGCGAAAAATTGCGGTAGATAGATCTCAGCCTCCCCCTATACCTCTAGCCAATTTAGAATAAAGAAACACACAGAAATACACACCGTAACTAAACAAAATGACAGTGACACATAAATTAACAAAGGACTACCAGCAGTTACTGATATGCCAGCTCCAGACCTCAATAAGATAATATCATTATTATGTTAAGCATACGTTTTTCCTTTTTAAACTGAATTACTGCAAAATTTAAAGAATTTAGTAAAAGTATACTTAATCCCCCCACCCCCCTCCCAAAAAAAAAATGTGTAGAATATACAAATGATGTTACAGAACAGATCCCAGATAAGGAACACAGGGTCCTTTGTGTCCCCCTCTTAACTCGCCTCTGGCAATAAACACACTTTTATTTACACAAAATGTTCCTGTAATTTTTTGTAACTAAGGTGTGCTCGATTTGATTCTTTCATATTTGTATATGAAAAAGATACATTTATCAAATACGGTTATTAAACACGAAGCATGTATGTTCCAGGTCTAATAAAATCAATTAATATTTAGTGTTTTAACTATATATCAACAACGTTTGGTTCATATTTTACATATGTTTAGTTTTTTAATTGAGGTCGGAACTTTAACATTATTTTATACAAATCTGCCCGATACGTATACGTCGATCCGTGCACGTATCCATAAACGTGAATAATGCAAATGCTCTAATAGAGGTCGGTCATTTACAAACGTATCAACCGTATCGTATACGTTGACGTATCCGCATCTGCAGATATATAAAAAAAAATATTATGTGATCCCGAGCTTATTAATAAGACCATACTTCTATGGTGTACCATTTGGTTCAAAAGGTATTTTTATCGGTTAACCGCTATTTATATACCGGTTAACCGCTATTTTTATCTGTTAATCGCTATTTTAATCGATTAACCGCTATTTATATGTCGGTTAACCGCTAATTTTATCGGTTAACCGCTATTTCTACCGATTAATCGCTATTAATATGTCGGTTAACCGCTATTTTTATCTGTTCATCTGTTAACACAGTAATTTTAATTGCTTACTCCTCCCATTTTGGTCAATTAAAATTATTTGAAGAACGCCCACATGTTCCGAGCGTTGAGCACGTGGCAATATTATAGCACATAACACTATATCGCACGTCAGTAATCTTTATTTTATTTATGACAAAACGGATTGTTTTGCATGAATTAATCACCAAAAAAATGGATTCATTTACCTATCAGCTTCCCCTCTTCTCCCACTCTACCTCCTTTTTATATTAACGTCGACATAACCACACGGTAGACGCTTTCCTGGTAATAGAATTTCCCCTCTTCATTCCTTAATATCATAATTTCTAGATCGATTTGTGAATTATTGTTGGTTGGTTCATTCTCTTTATAAAATAGTGGGAAAACATATTAAGCGCTAGTTATTTTTGGCTTTTTAACCATCTTTAACGCTTCTTCCAACGGATACGTAAGACGCAGAAATTAACAACTATCAGACACCTTCAACAATGAGTAAAAACCATAATGCATAGTCAGCTATATAAGGCCTCGAAATGACAAACGTAAAACAAATCAAACGAAATAACTAACGACCTAAGTGATGTACAAAATAATAAACGAAAAACAAAACTGTAACACATCAACAAAAAGTAAATCAAAAACATTGGATGACAATAAAGTAGAATGTGCCATGGGAGTTTACAAAACATTTAATGGCACAAGTAACACGATACCGAATTGCATATCTCCCGATGTTTTAAATATTTTGCACACTTTTTGACTAATCCGAATTAAATCGGAATATGAAATACAAAATAGAGGTCACAATTTTTGTTTTCTTGATGATTGATGCCATTTTATTTACGATTTGCGTGTGATTTGTTTAGGGTAGGAATATATGATTTACTTCTGATTTGTTTAAGATTTGATAACAATTTGTTTATAATTTCTTCATAATTTGAAAACAATTTGTTTATGATTTGCTTGAGGTAGGAATATGATTTACTTCTGATTTGTTAAAGATTTGATAACAATTTCTTTACGATTTGTTTACGATTTGAAAACAATTTGTTTGTGATTTGCTAGAAGTTGGAAAGCAATTACTTCTGATTTGTTAATGATTTCAAAATAATTTCTTCACAATTTGTTTATGATTTGCTTATGAATTGTAAGCAATTTGTTCGTGGTTTGTTATTGTGATTTTTTTAGCTCATTTGCATGTGAAATTTTATCATTTTCAAATCACAAAGAAATCGTACGATTTGTTTTTCATTTGTTACCATGATTTGTTCCTCAATTTATTTTGTTTGGGATCTCTTTAAATATAATAAAGTTTTTCTTTTAAAATTAAATTCTATAGGAAGTCTCCCCAATTCAGCTCTAGTTGCAAGATTAGATGCATTCTTTCTAGTTCTTAGTAAGAATTTACAAAATTGCAAGTGTAATTTTTCAATTGGACTTTTTTCTGCAAAACTTAAAATATCTACTTCTTTTCCAGAATTTAAAGCTCTGTTTTTTGCTCTAAAAAGAGATATATATGTGTCTACATATGTAACTTCGGAGTTGTATATCATTATTGGTTTAATGAGGGAATCAAAGAGGTGGCATGCAACTTTGACTGGTAAATTATTCAAAGACTTTGTGTAAGCTTTCAACCCAAATTAAGCTTTTTGGTCTTTTTTTACAAGTTCTTTAGTGCTATGAGACATGTTGCCATTGCATTTAATTAATAAGCCTAAAAATGAGTATTCTGATACATTATCAATGTAACTGTTTTTAAAATTCAAAAATATTTTTTTCTAGTTTAGAGCCTGTCCTATTAAATATCATAGATTTTGTCTTTTTAATATTCAATTCTATCTGCCATTTAACACAGTATAAAGCTAAATTTTTTAGACTATTCTGTAGCCCTGTTTTAGTTTCTGAAAAAATTAACAAGTCATCTGCAAAAAACAGGCAACTTAGTTTTGAGTCTATAATTTTTAGAGGATAACACAAGTCATTTTCAAAGACCTCTGTGATGTCATTAATGAATATATTAAATAAAGTAGGACTCAGCGAATCACCTTGTTTTATCCCTCTTGTAATATTAAACATATCAGTTACCATGTTTTTGTATTTAATTGAAGACCCAGTGTCATCATATTGATGTTTTATAATGTAAAAAAATTTCTTTCCTACCCCCATATTATAAAGTTTGTACAAAAGTGCATCTCTCCATACAGAGTCAAATGCCTTTCTTAAATCTACAAAACCAGTATAAAATTTCATTTTGTTTTTATGTAAATACTTATTTATTAGAGATTTTAATATAACAAGAGGCTCTCAAGAGCCTGAATCGTTCACCTTAATTTTTTGGTTAAATCTCTCATCAGTGATTATTTTGGCTTTTCAATTTATGTAAATGTTCTTTGAACATGTTGAATCGTCCTATTTTCTTCAAAAGCAAAAAAAAAAAATCATTTTCTCCTATGTTCTATTTTAGCCATAGGAGCTATGTTTCTGACATACAAGGAAATGAAATATAAAATTTATACTAGATACTCTGAAACTCATTTAGCCTAAGTTTGGCTGAAATTGATACAGCAGTTTCAAAGGAGATTTTTTTTTAAAGTAACTCAACATGATGAACAAATTGTGAAAACAGTCTTTAAAGGGCAATAACTCCTTAAGGGGTCAATTGACAATTTTGGTCAAATTGACTTATTTGTAGATTTTACTTTGCTTAACATTTTTGCTATTGACAGTTTATCTGTATCTATAATAATATTCAAGATAATAACAAAAAACTGCAAAATTTCTTTAAAATCATCAATTCAGGGGCATTATACCTGAAAAAACCAGTTACCCAATTCGGCTGAAAAATTCAGGACAGGTAGACCTTGACCTAATAAATACTTTAACTTCTTGTCTTATTTGCTCTAAATGCTGGAGTTTTTGAGATATAAGCCAAAAACTGCATTTTACCCTGTGTTCTATTTTTAGCCATGACGGCCATTTTTTTGGACGAAATAAAAAATAATGCACAAACTTTATTATTTTATTCACCCTACTGATCATTCAGTTGAAGTTTGGTTGAGTAGTTTTAGAGGAGAAGATTTTTTAAAGTTAGCAAATATGATGAACAAATTGTGAAAAATTGTCATTAAAGGACAATAACCCCTTAAGGGGTCAATTGACAATTTTGGTCATATGAACGTATTTGTAGATCTTACTTTGCTGATCATTTTTGCTGTTTACAGTTTATCTTTATCTATAATAATATTCAAGATAATGACCAAAAACTGCAAAATTTCCTTAAAATTACCAATTAAGTGGCAGCAACCCAACAATGGGTTGTTTGATTCATCTGAAAATTTCAGGGCTGATAGATCTCTGACCTAATGAACATTTTAACCCCATGTCAGATTTGCTCTAAATGCTTTCGTTTTTGAGATATAAGCCAAAAACTGCATTTGACCCCTATGTTCTATTTTAAGTAACGGCGGCCATGTTTTTGACGGATCAAAAATCGAAGCACAAACTTTGTGCAGGATAATCTAAGGAACAATCATGCTAAGTTTCATCCAAATCCATTCAGCAGTTTCAGAGGAGAAGATTTTTTAAAGTTAGCAAATATGATGAACAAATTGTGAAAAATTGTCATTAATGGACAATAACCCCTTAAGGGGTCAATTGACAATTTTGGTCTTGTAACTTATTTGTAGATCTTACTTTGCTGATCATTTTTGCTGTTTGCAGTTTATCTTTATCTATAATAATATTCAAGATAACGACCAAAAACTGCAAAATTTCCTTAAAATTACCAATTAAGTGACAGCAACCCAACAATGGGTTGTTTGATTCATCTGAAAATTCAGGGCTGATAGATATTGACCTAATAAACAATTTAACCCCATGTCAGATTTGCTCTAAATGCTTTCGTTTTTGAGATATAAGCCAAAAACTGCATTTGACCCCTATGTTCTATTTTAAGTAACGGCGGCCATGTTTTTTGACGGATCAAAAATCGAAGCACAAACTTTGTGCAGGATAATCTAAGGAACAATCATGCTAAGTTTCATCCAAATCCATTCAGCAGTTTCAGAGGAGAAGATTTTTTAAAGTTAGCAAATATGATGAACAAATTGTGAAAAATTGTCATTAATGGACAATAACCCCTTAAGGGGTCAATTGACAATTTTGGTCTTGTAACTTATTTGTAGATCTTACTTTGCTGATCATTTTTGCTGTTTGCAGTTTATCTTTATCTATAATAATATTCAAGATAACGACCAAAAACTGCAAAATTTCCTTAAAATTACCAATTAAGTGACAGCAACCCAACAATGGGTTGTTTGATTCATCTGAAAATTCAGGGCTGATAGATATTGACCTAATAAACAATTTAACCCCATGTCAGATTTGCTCTAAATGCTTTCGTTTTTGAGATATAAGCCAAAAACTGCATTTGACCCCTATGTTTTATTTTAAGTAACGGCGGCCATGTTTTTTGACGGATCAAAAATCGAAGCACAAACTTTGTGCAGGATAATCTAAGGAACAATCATGCTAAGTTTCATCCAAATCCATTCAGCAGTTTCAGAGGAGAAGATTTTTTAAAGTTAGCAAATATGATGAACAAATTGTGAAAAATTGTCATTAAAGGACAATAACCCCTTAAGGGGTCAATTGACAATTTTGGCCATGTAACTTATTTGTAGATCTTACTTTGCTGATCATTTTTGCAGTTTAGTTTATCTTTATCTATAATAATATTCAAGATAATGACCAAAAAATGCAAAATTTCCTTAAAATTACCAATTAAGTGGCAGCAACCCAACAATGGGTTGTTTGATTCATCTGAAAATTTTAGGGCTGATAGATATCGACCTAATGAACATTTTTACCCCGTCTCAAAGATTTGCTCTAAATGCTTTCGTTTTTGAGATATAAGCCAAAAACTGCATTTGACCCCTATGTTCTATTTTAAGTAACGGCGGCCATGTTTTTTGACGGATCAAAAATCGAAGCACACACTTTGTGCAGGATAATCTAAGGAACAATCATGCTAAGTTTCATCCAAATCCATTCAGTAGTTTCAGAGAAGAAGATGTTTTAAAGTTAGCAAATATGATGAACAAATTGTGAAAAATTGTCATTAAAGGACAATAACCCCTTAAGGGGTCAATTGACAATTTTGGTCATGTAACTTATTTGTAGATCTTATTACTTTGCTGATCATTTTTGCTGTTTACAGTTTATCTTTATCTATAATAACATTTAAGATAATGACCAAAAACTGCAAAATTTCCTAAAAATTACCAATTAAGTGGCAGCAACCCAACAATGGGTTGTTTGATTCATCTGAAAATTTCAGGGCTGATAGATATTTACCTAATGAACATTTTTACCCCGTCTCAGATTTGCTCTAAATGCTTTCGTTTTTGAGATATAAGCCAAAAACTGCATTTGACCCCTATGTTCTATTTTAAGTAACGGCGGCCATGTTTTTTGACGGATCAAAAATCGAAGCACACACTTTGTGCAGGATAATCTAAGGAACAATCATGCTAAGTTTCATTCAAATCCATTCAGTAGTTTCAGAGAAGAAGATGTTAACGACGACGGACGCCAAGTGATGAGAAAAGCTCACATGGCCTATCTGCAGTTCTGTGGTTCTCTCTAAAACCGAATTGGCTGTTACTTAATTGTTCATCTATAATTTTAGTGAGCCTATTGTTTAGAGTTGCATTAAATATTTTAGCAAGACAATAAATCATAGAGACTCCTCTGTAGTTATTGGGATCATTTTTATCTCCAGATTTATGTAATGGGACTAAAAATGAGTTTCTCCATGTTTGAGGGTATTTCCCTGTTAGTAGAATAAGATTAAATATTTTTACATCATTTTTAATCATAAATGGGTTAGAGTATTTTATAACTTCATTTATAATTCTATCAGGGCCAGCAACTTTCCCTAATTTTAGTCCATTTATAACTTTTGAGAAACTGAATGGTTTATCTGTTTCTAAATTTTCTATAATATTATATTCTATATTCTTAAGTTTATTTTCTATTTCCCTTTGGAAGGTAGTATTAATTTTAGTTGGATTTCCTCGATCTATAAAGTGCTTGGTCAGTTTGTCTTCTTCTTTTAATATTTCAGGGATATCATCCGTTTCATCTGTTCTCTTTTTTATAAATGATTTTAGAATGTTCCAATATTCTTTTGGACTTTTACCACTATTATCCGACAGTGAAGCAGATATTTTTTCTTTAGCTTTACCATCTTTTTATGATTTTTGTAAAGAAGAAAATATTTTTGTTTTAAATGATTATTAATAGGGTTATCTTTTATTTTATTACCAATGGAATTAATCTCTCTTTTTGTTTCATAAATTACATTATCTGACCAAGGTTGTCTTTTTTTCTTTTACTTCCAAAAAATTTCTTACATGCTATCTCAAAAATATTTTGCAAAATATGTGTTAGCTTTTCAACTGCTTCATCAACACCATCTTGAGTTTTATTAATATCAAGTATTTCTTGACTAATAATTTCTTCTCTGATATAATCAGTGGATAGAGCATTAATCACCAAGTTCTTGACTGTTCTGTCCATTTATATATTATAAGTCTTAATATTATTTATTATTATCTAATTTAAAATAAGTATTAATATTATTTATTATTATCTAATTTAAAGTCAGTGTTCTGATCAATTGAACATTTTAAAAATAAATCAATTTTAGCATGATCTGAGAGATATGTAAAGTCATTTGTCTTAAAATATTGAACTGAGGACAGGAGACTCTCACTCACTAAAGCATAATCAACAGTGCTAAAACCATTTTTAGACATATAAGTATAATAACCTAACGAGTCTCCTAATAACCTTCCGTTTACTATACTGTAAACCAACTTATTTTCGCGAGCGATTTATTTTCGCGACTTTCGCGAGTAGTAAAATAACGCGAATATTAATCCTCGCGAATATGTAATACTTGGATCATTCCTTATTGAACTTCAGAAAATCGTGAAACTAAATAGCCGCAAAGTGGTCTAGGAAGGGTAAAACGCGAAATTAAGTATCCGCGAAAATAAGTTGGTTTACAGTAATAGAAACTGGTTGATACAGGAAAATTCCCAGAGATTTAAGACTATGTACACATTGTGATGCACTAGATGATGAGTTTCATTTCTTTTTGTAAATGTAAAATAAATGAACAATTAAGAAAAGAATTTTTAAATAAAAATAAATATAATAACTTAAATGATATAGTTATTAAAACATATCCTCAATTCTGAAACAAAACAGGAAACTTGCAAATTAGACTCCTTTTTAAAAAAGTCACTACGACTGAGGGCAGGGGGTCCTTGATATAATTTGAATCTCTTGTATATATGTATATATATATATATTATATTTAAACAAAACGCATTTGACTAACAGGTCGAACAACTGATGTTCTTTAAACCTGCCGACTGCCATTGGCGATTGCCAAATAAAATTGATCACAAGATGTAACAAAATGGATCTTAATATAAATTTAATACTAAACAGAAAAAAATTACTTGTGGCCACGATGTTATGCCACAAACATACGGTGTCAATATTTTTATATATAATATTGATTTAAAGAAAGACAAGGATTATAGTTCAAAGAGTCTGCATTGTTCATTTTCATTGTTTTTATATGTAAACTGTATATTATGTATAATGTTTAAGCCAGTGGCCCATATGGGGGTAAAGTGCTTTTCAATAAAGTTAAGTATATATTTTATATTTTGGGATGCTGGAATTTCATTGTATTGGAATGTTGGCATTCCATTTTCAGCTCACCTGGTCCGTCGTTTACTTTTACTAAAATATCCTCTGAAACTACTGAGACTACCTAACTTGTCAACAATTATCATTAGGGTATCTAGATAAACATGTGTCCTATGACCCCGCCCGTGAACCACGGTGGCTTAAAATAGTATATAGGGTAAAATTGAGTTTTGGGCTCATATTTATGAAACTAAAGCATTTACAGCAAATCTGACAAGTATAATACTGTTTCTTAGGTCAAGATCTACCTGCTTTGAAATATTTAGACCAATGAGGCAACCCGTTGTTGCAGGGATTGCTACCAACGAATTGAATTTTCTAAAAATTTGCAGCTTTCGGCCTTATCATCAATACTATTAAGATACAGATAAACTGTAAACTGCAATAATGTACAGCAAAGTAAGACCTACAATTAAGTTAACATGACCAAAAGGGTTAATTGACTTCTAAAGGAGTAATTGTCCTTACTAGTCAATGTTTAACCATATATTTATATTTTACCACAGGTGTGTACTCAGAGCATATATAGAACGTCATGTTAGAATAAATAATTTAGTTACTTACTTACTTAGTTATCGTTAGTCATTTAATTTCAGTTTTTGCTAGTATTTCTGTACCTAATTTTTCAGATACATTAGAAAGAATCTCTCCTACATGCTCGAGAACAGGTCATATTCCTGTAATGTCCCATCATTTCTGATAGACAGACCTAGACAGTTTGTAACACACGGTCTCGATAGAATGCCACCAGTGTGTTAGAAATTCCACCTGGCAGTATAACAGTTCTAGAGGATGGTTTTAGTGTTAGAATCACGGAGGTTGACAATCGGTACACTATGTTAATCAATACCGGTGGACCGTATTGTTCCTGTATTGACTGAAAAAGGAATCACTGGCCTTGCCAACACTTGTTGGTCTTATTCACACAATACCCTGCCTATAGATGGGATTTCATGCCATCAGTGTACAAAAAACAACCATTCTTTAAGCTTGATAGTGCTTTAACAGAAAAAGCAGTCTTCCAGATATTACAGAAAATATCATTGAAGAATGCAGCATCAAAAACAGATGAACATATTAAAATATCAGAATTGGCAGGAATGTCAAAGAAAAAAATGTCTAGTTTTAGAAATAAAAGGAACCACCTTCAACACAAGTATTGTGTTTATTAAGCCCTAGAAAGTGCTACTACACATTAAAGACATAACGAATGCAGTATATAATGTTTGTTCAGCAGAAACTGCACAATTCTCACAAAATGCTGCTAAATGTTAATTCCTTCTACAAGAAAAAATTCCCAAGCTTTCTGGACTTCCTATAAGAAAAAAAAAATCCTGGACAAAAAGTGATGAGAAAAGTTGTACAGAGAAAAAACAGTGAATAGAAAAAATGTACCTACATCCTAAGGGAGAAACCAAAAGAGGAGTACTCAAAAAAGTAGTATCACAAGATGAGAGTCTAGGTATGGAATGTGGCTTCAATTATCAGAGTGAAGATTTTGAGTCTTCAAACATGCCTTTTTTGAATGACACTGAAAACTTGGAGGTGTATGAAAAATGTAAGTTAAAAATATCAAATTAAAGTGGTTATATTTTCAGTGTTGAAGTTGATTTCTGCAGGAGGTGTTTATTAAGACGAATTGAACAAGTTAAACTGTATTTTAACCGGTATCTTATTTATGATACAATTTTATTATCTGGATGCTTCATATCTTGTATGTGGTTTCCTTATGTTACAGCGTTTCCGTCTGATATATGTTAATTGTCCAGACCTCATGTTCATGGTAAATGAGTGATTTCCAGTTGCTTTGTTTGTGCCTAGGGTTTAAAAAATTGTAAGGTGTATAAACGCAGCAGAAAAAGTCCCACATGCGATAATTTTGTTATAAGCTTTTTGTTTACATTGTGTGTCAAATAGTTATCAAAGGTACCAGGAGTAGTGATCAACATGAGAGTTTACTAAACTAACTATTTTGTCAAGGAACATAAAATATTAAAAATATCTACCTGACATGAGAGATAAATAAATGGTAGGTTGAGTGTTAATATGTTGACTGCTTTTTCATTCTTACAGATGCATTTGTCCAGTTATGAACATACAATGTATCATTGGAGCAGTAAATGAAGGAGGTAACCCCTGGGTATTACTGGTAAGGAATATAATATTGTTATCCTTTTTCGATATATAGACATTTTTGTACTGATAATCAAATAGGTGGGTGTACCTACAGAACCCCAAAAGGGCATAGCTGTTTTTGTTCATTTCATCCACAATCAAGCGAAATAGATTTTAGATATCACAAAAGAGGGACAAAAGATACCAGAGGGACAGTCAAACTCATAAGGTGCATGAACAGTAATCCAACAAATTAGCAAAATTTATTTGGTAATAACAGTTCACTTCATCTAGATTTGAAGAAAATACTAGTATTTATTTTAACATGAAACATAAGTAACATTATGTACAGTATCTTATTTCAAGAGAATACACCTGGGATGATTCCAGCTTAAATTCATTACCGTAAAGAGCATTCATATCAATTTGAAGAGGGAAGAATCACCAAAACGGCAGTTTGGGAGATAATTGCTTTCAAGTTCAATGCCACTAGAGTCTCAGCCTGTCACTTGGATGCAATTGAAATCCAGGTAGGGGAAGCTTGAGACAAAATAGCAAAAAAGAATAGGAACCGTGGACAGGGCACTCATCCCTTTTAATAAATGTAGGAAAAGTTGTAGGGGACAACCCCAACATACGTCCATCTAAAACCATTTTCTCCATATATTTGAGTTGATATAAGGAAAATTGAAAAGAAAACTGAAAGGGAAATAACCCATAAAAGGAAAATCTACCGAATTAGCAGAATCATTGGGGAAATCAAAAGGGACAGCAGACACAGGCATGAAAGGTTAGAAAGTATGGTGAAAGAAATTAATAAAGAGAGGCTAGTTAACCCTAACCCTAATTATCACTAAGACCAGTCGCCCATTACCGCTAATTTTTTAGCGGGGCCCTGGCTACAGGTCCCATGGGGTTAGAACTTCCAGTGAAGGGATTAGAGGGGGTTTGGTGGCTAAATCTAAGTTTAGGGGGAGGGTCTTACCCCCATTTATTTGTTTATAATCCTTGTCTTCTTAATAAAGGGGAAACGTGCCAAAGTCCAAACCTAACCATATGCCTTTCCCTTTGAGGGGTTAAACATTTTTTCCAATCAATAGGGGTTAGCAAAATTATCAATTCAAGGGGACCAAGGCCCCCCCCCTAAACCATCCCCCCCAAAATTGGGGCATACATGTTCAAAATGCGACTTCTCCACTATTGGGGTCTACCCGGTATACCGAGTCACTTTATCTGACGATCCTAAACTATGATATATTCTATATTGGGGCTAGATATTTTGTTAATTAAGATAATGACTAAATTTGGCAGGCAGGTGGGGAGTGACATTATAAAGCATCATAAGTTTTGTACCAATCCGATCTCTCATTTTTTTTTGATTTTTACCGATTCAAAGTTAAGCAATTGAACTAAAAAGTTAGGCTTACGTTTAAATTTGCTAACAAGTGTACTGTTCACTCCCAAGGTCTGATTTTTTTATATGTTGTGGTCAAAAGGATTGTAAAACTAGGATTTTCTGTAACAGGGTTCAATCTAGTGGCATTTTTGACAACTAGTTCAATGTTTACGGTAGTAAATCACCGCTAAACTCAAATTTAAGATAATCTAGGGGTAACTTCAAACATAATGAAGTCTTACAATTTTTCAATTAACGCCTGCCACTATATATGGATCGAAAGATCTGCTTTATAGAATTTCAAAACGGGTTTTGGATTAAAAATAACGCAACATATAGTGAAATGCCGAGTGAAATACGGACCATACCCTTAACAAAAATTAAAGTTTGTTCATTTTTTTCAATATTTTCTATTAATCAATTTAATCAAGTGATCTATTTGATTTTATGTAAATTTCTCATGCTGTGGGCATCCAAAACATGTTTAAGATCAATCAAAACATCAAGCATATTGTGTCAGCGTTGAATTTAAAATCCCTACCCTGTTCGCCCAAAAGACCTCCTTTTTAGCTAATGTTGAGATTACTTCAAACATGTTGTTGTCTTACAATTTTAAGAAAAACGCCTATCACTGTATATGGATGGGATGATCTGCTCTCTAGAATTTCAAAACGGGTTTCGGATTGAAACAAACGCAAGATATAGTGAAATACCGAGTGCAAACCTAAGCCTACCCTACTATTTCACTTATTGTAGCCAATCACCGCAGAACCCAATGTTGACCCTTTTTAGGGTTTAAATGAAACCTGTTTTCATATACATTTTTACTTATGAATTTTGAAAAGCAGACCTTTGGATTCATATTTTATTGTTCAAAATAAAAGGACTAGAAAAGTACATTTCGGCTTTTGATTTTTGTACTTTGAAAAATTATAAATTTAGTTCTGTTTGTGGTAGAAATCATTTATTACTTTATTCAATCGAATCCTATTTTTCTTTAAAAAATTTCCTGGAATCAAAAAACAAACATTTCACTCATCATTTTTTTAATAAGAAAGAAAAAGGTGATTATCTGCTAGTTGAGGCAGATATTTTGATTCACGTTAATCTCTGACAAATTTCCAAATTTGCTTCATTACTTAACTAAATTTATAGTTATTATATAGAAAGGTAAAAAAGATGTCTTTTTAGTTTTTAAAGTGAAACCTTATTTTCAAATTTTCTTCATTACTTTAACTAAATTTATAGTTATTATATAGAAAGGTAAAAAAAATGTCTTATTTGGTTGTAAAGTGAAACCGTAAGTTTTTGATATTTTGTTCTCAGTCATGTTAAGGTATATAATTAAATTTAAGAAGCTCTAGCAAATACTTTCAAACCTTTTTAGTTTATTAAACGAATTTTGCAGGCAATGCTTCAGTTGTAATAGTTCGAGTTTATATTCAATTAATCTGTTAGATAGTTATTTATTTGATATTTGAATTTTAAACACACTACTTTAAATAGGAATACATATGTATTATTTCAAATTGGGGATTATGGTTTCCATAAGGTTTGGAAGCCATATTTAAATTCGATACAGTTAGAAAAGATCTAACTGATATCTTAAAAAAGGTACTGTTTCAGGAAGGACCTGGCAGTTGCCTTGATTTTTATGGAATACTGTATAAGTAGATATAGAAAGATGTAGTGTGAGCGCCAATGAGACAAAGAATAAAGGAAGGACCTGACATTATTTCTATACACAACATTTTTTTATTAGTATCAGGAAGGGGCTGACAGTTATTTAAACTGATAAGAAATCCGTCTTCTTAACTTATTTATCTTAATCAGAAAAGGTTTGTGATTAACTCCTGTTGAAATTATTAAACTTAATTTATATTTATAGAAATTTTAGTTAAATAACTAAATTATATATATATAACTCAAACATGTAAAATTTCGCATATATGTTAGTACATTTCTTTATATAGCACTACAAACAGTATATACGGGACTAGGTTACAATCTCCTATTTGCCATGAATTTCAATACAATTAATAATGCATTTCGTGTACCTTATTTAAAATTGACGTATTTTCTAAAGATAAAGAGTTCCTACATTTTTTTTTAGCTCTGAGACTGGTTTAGAGAGATGCTATAAATTTGAGTATTATTTAATTCCTGTATACTTATATGTCTTATATTGTATTGTGAAATACATATTTCATGTGGACCTCTAATAGAATATAAAACTTAATAAAAATGGAACTTCAAAACTTGATTGGTGTTATTTTCATCAGGATACACATGCATAATCTGATTGTCCGGGCGGGTTTTTATCAAAGCAGGAGTACAGCTTATAATTTATTTAAAGAATATTTAGTCTTCAGACTGGTCAGAAATAGTCTGGAGTTTATACTTTTCCAAGTGGATGGAATATAGAAATTAAAATGTTGCTCTATGTTGGGTTAGTCACCCTTGGCTCGCTACAATATACAAACACTATTAAGTGAAACCAATTAGAACTGTTCACACGTATTCTATTATACCTAGCGGAGTTCTACCAACTAAGATACACATTGGTGCCGTGACCAGGATTGGTTATAGTTGTTATTGAATTAATAAAAGTTTATTAAGATTCATCCGAGTAAAATCACTAGATATTATTTCTCGGGTACTCCGGTTTTGATATTACTCTCGATATTACGCCGTGGAAAGATCATAAGACATTTTGAAAAAAGCCAGTAACAGCTCTCTTCCAATTTCTTTTGATAATAATAGTACTAAATGTTTTGAGAAACATGTTATTAAAATTTGCAATGATCTTCTGGAGGGAAAGGCACTACTCATTTCAGACACTGTGCAGTGTTATAAAGTTTTTGAGGGGATTTAGATAATTCCATCCACTGTAAATATGACCGAGAAGGTACTTTAATACTGATAAAAGGACTTAATATTATTTCCCGTCTTATTGATTCATTAGCTAAATTGAAGAAATTTAAAACATGTACATGTACTTGACATGATGGAAATACAATTGGAGAAAAGGTACAAATTGATGATACAATTGTTATAAAAAAAGCTGCAGAAGTTATCAAATTAAAGATAATAATACCTTGTAAAAATCCTTCATAATGAAACTTGTCAAATGATAAATTTCACAACTTTTTAGAAAATAGTATTGATCCAATATTTTGGAATTTCTTGTGTGCCTTCAAAGATGAAAAAAAATCAGAATAACAGTTTCCTGGAAAACTTCAATCTGCTACTGTTATTTCTTTTTTTGTGTATAAATTTTAATTTATGATTTTTTTTTTATTTAAAGTCTTTTAAATTGAAAGTTTAAAAAGGGGTCACAATGAGATCATTTGTTGGTAATTTATATCAATACACTTGCAAGTTAAAATGGAGGTACTTTTTGAAAAATATATGCAAAAAATACTAGAAAAGAGACACCTGGCAGGAAATGATAAATGTTTACTATGGGATCAGAGGACAACAAAAGATGGAAAATATGGTCTTATATCTTTCTTGGATCCTATTTTTAGGACACAAAAAAAGAAAAAAACGCCCAATGATTTAGTTTAAAAGGAAACATTTGACGCCAGCCATTTATGACACAATATTTTGTGATTGAATGTGGCATCACATAAATACAGAATTCATTGCAAACACCGAAACTCTTGCCAGGGCCAACAATTTTAGACTTTTTAAAGATTTGGTGGTCCTGAAAAGGACCGCTTATTTTGTCTTTTTTTATTAAGTCTTCTTTGGGTATATTCAATAAGTGATGAAGAAGACGTATGAGAGATATCAAACGCAGATTGTTGAGGAAATGCAATCAATTATTAAATTCCTCAAAATGACAAGTTTCAAATAGCATATGAAGAAATATTAACAAAAGATCATTTTATTCTGCTATAAAGTCTACAGATGTACATCGTGGTTTCGATCGAACAAATTGGTTATACTAAAGCCCTCAATAGAACTATTACCCATCCGAGGAAATGCAACAGAATTTAAAAGGAAATATATTTTTGTATGATAATAAAAATGAGTACCTTTCCATCAGTGTATTTCAAGATCATGAATTCAAAGTTATTTCCCTGTCCAAATCAACTGCCATTTTTATGAATAACGGTTTACTTACATCTGATAGAGATAATGATGGTATTCGCACTTCTGATATAGAAAACATTATAGACTGCCTAATAAATACATTACATGATCAATATCGGAGATAATTAAAATAAGATCCTTATTACTTATTTAAATGATGAAAACTTTTCTAAAGTTTGAAAATTTTCCCATGTTATCAGTTGATACACTTTCCTCTTTAGATAATTTGTGAAACTACAAAAAGAAACGAGAGATTTTTAAATAAGCATTGCTTCACTTACGTTGCATATTTACTTGCTATACGTTCTGGTAACGGGGAACTTAGTAAATTTTGTATTCAAGGAAAGACCAAAATTACACAAATAAATGAAAACAAATAGTATGCCTGAAATTAACTTTATCATATAGGGGACTTGCAAAAATGTCTAGCTGGCATAGCTGGCATAATAAAAAAAAAATTTGAAGGTGCTTTTGCATTCATAGTCGGGATTGGATGCAGCACAAGCACAATAGAGTTGTATAAATCGTGAAGTAAAGGGTGCATTGTCAAAACTATTTCAGTATCTTCCCCATGGAGCTAAAGTGCAAAAAAACTTTAAAAAAGCACTTTCATTCAATAAGCTAGACCTTAAAAAAACTGCAGTTACTAGTACAACTTAACATACTTTTGTATATCAAACAAAGACATTTACACATTTAATCAAAAAGATGACCTGTTATTATATGATTAAGCTGAATGAAGAGGCAATGATAAAAAAAAAATTTTTGAAGAATTTAGTATCTGTATTGGGAAGTGAAACGAGTTGATGTGGGGATCTAGTTAGATATGAAGCTTGTTCAGTCTTTTTACTCATTAATTGAAAGAGAGAAAAAAAAACCACTGAACTTAATATTCTTATGACAATGTCAACTACATAAGGAAAAGGGAATGTGTACTAAGACAGCACAAGTGGCCAGTGATTACCCAATACAAGACGATAGGACTTCTTGTGGTGTATTTTGTTTAAAGGTACACATATTTTGTTGTGACAAAAGTAATTGAACTTACAATTTCTTCCAGTCAAGGAAAACTTGCCAATTTTTTTTACAAAGAGTTAAATCAGTAATGACAGCGCTCAAGTGAGTCAAGTTGTGAGATACTTTGGAAAAGAGTCTGGCAAATCCATTTGGTACTATATATTTTTTTGTACAGAGAATGCTTAATATCGCAAGTCTGTTAATAAAATTAACGGTATCATTTTTTTTTGCACCAGATACGCATTTCGACAATACATGTCTCTTCAGTGATGCTCGTGGCCAAAATATTTGAAATCCAAAGCTTATATAAAAGATGAAGAGCTAAACATGTTTATATATCCTAAATTACCACCCGGTTATGACGAAGTCTTTTTCGGCAAATATTGGCTACTTATATTCGATAAAAGCCGAACAAGTACAAAGTTGAAGAGCATTGAGGATCCAAAATTCCAAAAATATTGGACGACTGAAAGCTTGGATGTTCGTTCCATTCAATCTACGCCAGCCGAGGAAGAGTACAGCAGAAGACAATATAGAACAAGGGTAACAATAGAGCAACTATTTGGAATTTTCAAATATCGCTTAAGATTTATTCATAAACAGGGGGATGTCTATGCTATGTATCTGCAGAGCGTTTCAGTATGATTGCTGCTGTGTTTATTTTGTACAACATATGTGTTGATAGTAAGATACCTTGTATTGAAAATGATATTATATCTGATGAATACAATGACTTAAATCCGCCATTAAATGAAGTTTCGGAATTTGGGAAGGACAACATATTAGAAAGAAATCTTATTTATAAAAAAGATATGGTATAAAAGCCAATGAGCAAAATGTCCGCAAGAGACCGAAATGACAGACATCTATAGGTCAACGTTCGGCTTTCAACAATGAGCAAAGCCCATATCGCATAGTCAGCTATAGAAGGCCCCGATATGACAATGTAAAACTATTCATACGAGAAAACTAAAGGCCTAAAAATGAACGCAAAACAAATCTGTTACACATAAACAAACAACACTCCCTTATTGTAGGCTCCTGACTTGAGACAGGCTCAAACATGAATGTGACGGGTTAAAAATGCTCGTGGGATCCTAAACCCTTCCACTAACCTGGAACATTGGACTATAACAGTACAACAAAAGAACGAACTATAATAATCAGTTGAAAAAGTCTCGACTCACCAGATGGCCAAAAATACAATAGGCGTGGCCGGGTACTTGTACATCCCGACAACAAAATGGCACTAGGAACAGATCCGAGAGTACTCACAGTTATCCGACAGCTAGTTCTAAGCCACACACAACTAATAAAAAATTCATGC
Source organism: Mytilus galloprovincialis (assembly GCF_965363235.1). Classification (NCBI taxonomy): domain Eukaryota; kingdom Metazoa; phylum Mollusca; class Bivalvia; order Mytilida; family Mytilidae; genus Mytilus; species Mytilus galloprovincialis. Next base: position 65,617,870 of record NC_134838.1, on the reverse strand, counting down.
ATCTTATGCCTTTATATGAGGGTGCCAATACAGCTATCGAGCTAATACATAATAACATGACAAATTGCTTAAGCTGAATGAAGAGTTAATGATAAAAAATTAGATTCGTGCAAGAATTTAATTTGAAAAGCAGTTGATGTGTAGACTTACACAGCTTATGACAACAGTTAGGAAGAAAGTTGGTTATGAAGCTGTTCCACAGTCCTTTTACCCACTAATCGAAAGAGTGAAGGAGAAAAGAAAACCATTGGATTTTTTTTTATGACAATGTCAACTAGAAACAGATTTTGATGTAAGGAAAATGAGTGTAATCTCAATGAAATACAAAATTAAAGACACAGATACACAAAGATACAATTTCTCCCAGTCAAGGAAGGAAAAAAGGTTAAATAAGTTAACAGTGATACATGCGCAATTTGAGTGAAGTTATGGTATAATTCGGGAAAAGTCTGACAATTTGGTACTATATATTCATGCAAATTGCCAAAAAAAATGTAGCCTGTTGTATACAATTTAATAAAACTTACTATACTCAATTCTTGTCGTAGAGTTTATAAAAAAAATGATTTAAATAGGCACCTTCTTAAGATGTTTCAATTATAATGTCTAGGTTTATACAGCAAATCAATATGAGAGCTTGGGTCACCGGGTCTTCTCAGAGGCTCCAAAATCTATTTTACATAAATAGATTAGCTGGAACAACTTACCGGCTTAAACCCTGGGACTTAACTTTTCTAAATGTGCACCGTTCTTTAAGATTAAGATACGAAAAGAAATCATCGCTCTTTAATATTCTCTACGAAAGAAAGACAGTAAAATATATATATATTGCAGAGTTAAAAAAAGAAGGATTAGACGAAGTTTAAAGTATTGTAAGTATAAAATCAAATCCATCTTTGCAAATCAGCAAGCTTTTAAGTAGTACAAGACAACAGAACATTCATATAGAAGAGAAGCGGATAGACTTGATGTGTGCGTTTTAAGATTTTTGACAACGTCTAACAGACAAAACAGAAGAGTAAGACTAGGTTCATTGTAAAGCGGCAGTTGTAATGATTAAAATCAAATCCATATGTGCGAATCAGCAAGCTTTTACCTTTATATGGCAACAGAACAGTCATACAGAAGTGTAACGGATACACTTGATTTGTGCGTTTTAAATTTTTTGACAACGTTGAAAAGATAAAACAGAAGAGTAAGACTATAGTCGCCGTCAGCTGAAATTCGTAGCGGTTATCGGTAAAAATAATCTAAACTATCAATCGCGTTTACTCGAGATATAGTTTTTTACATTCCATTCAAAAATCGCATTTAGAAAAACCACTACTGACCTACCTTTTAAGTGATCGCACTGTCATAATCCTGACCTTCACATTTTCATAGACGATTTTGAATGGTGGAATCAGCCATTGTTTTTACCGGAAGTGTTTCCGTGGAGTTCAAGTTCAGGAAATTTACATAAATTTCGGACGTCTCGGATTTTTTCTACAATTGCAAGGTAAGACCCAAAGTAATCTATAATTGCAGACGATAATAATACAGACAGTACAATTTTTAACTTTGTTGTTTTATTGTTAATTAAGAATATACAAAACCAGAAATATGCCACCAAAGTTAAAGAATTTGGTAAAAACCAATCAGGTATATAACTGATGAACCAAAATTGGCAAAAAAAACAACAAAAGAAGCACAATAATTATGAAAATGACAAAAACAAATGAACTGCCAACTGGAATTTGGAAAGAAAAGTGTTATTGTGTCACATATATTATGACTATTTTCACAATACCTGGACTTTCAAGGCATAAGTAAAGAATGGCAAAACTCTATTCAACTCAATCAATCCCATTTATAAATAAAGATTCAGAAGCATAATATATATATGTAAAATGGATGGGTGGGTGGGGGATAAGAAAGGCAACATAAGTGTATGTGTTACCCATACATGGATATTTCACACCTTAATCTGCTTCTAAACTAACTTGCTGCAACCAACCTTAAGAAGTTAAGACTACTTTAGCCTTACTCTATAACTTGAAATTAACCCCACTGGCCCAACATAATGCATTGCCTGGAGAATGGAAATACAAAGCTTCTGTCGGTCTATCCTTGTTTTCCAGCAGTCGGCCGGTCTCCGATTCAATTCTTACCAGATTTTATGAAACTTACAAAAATATAATAGGTTAATATCAGCAATATCTCAGACAAGTGTTTTAAAGGAGTTATTCTCCTTGGAAATATAATCTCTGTGCAACACGGGATATAGGAACTCTGTTCTTTTGTTTAACTTTTAAATACATGTATAAATTTTTTCCTATTAAAAAATAAGGAGATGTGGTACATGATTTCTGAATGAGATAAATATCCATTAAATTTCAAATGAAATGGATGTAAGCATTTACAAATGTATAAGTAACCATACCGTTACAGCCTTCAACAATACAATAAACTGTTATCACAGAGATACGTCACGCCTGAAAGTACATGGATAAACTAAGTCCATTGAAATGAGACATGCCAATGCTAATACAACTGTATACAAAATACCATTGCCTTATCATAAGTTGTTCCCTTTAAACAGACATAAACACAAACTATTACATGTAAACTAACCAAAATTTCAAAGTCAATAAAGCATAACTGAGGGGACATGGTCAAATAATCTACACGGTAATAAGGTGTGCCAATGCTCATACAAATGTAAACCAAATATCTTTGACTTACCATTAGTGGTTCACCATAAACTAGACCTAATCACAAACTACCGGTAATACATTGTTGACACCATTGACGTCGATGCCAGAAACAGCAAACCTGTCTTGCTTTTTTACTCCATCAAGCAAGACAAAAACTCATACCGTATTCATTTGTAGTTAGCTATAAAATACCCCAACATGAAAAGTAAAAACAAGAAATTGTCCAAAGTAGACGGATGCCCCACTCGCACTATCCTTTTCCATGTTCCATAGACTGTGAAATTGGGTAGGGCCATAAAAAAGAATAGGTTTGTTTGCCCTAACACTACCTATCCAGAAAAAAGCTGCCTAATCTGTAATCAAATTCTTTTATTGTCCTGATTGGAGGAAGTTTTTTTTCAATCAGATAGGCATGAAGACTAATAAACACCCGATACTTTAATTTCTCTTTTTGAAAAAAAAGGAAATGCCTACCTACCTACCCACTATCTCAACCTTTGGGTAGGGTTAATTTTTTTTTAATTGTGGCCGAATAATCTAATTTCGCATTAAAATTAGAAAGATTATACTATAGGGAACATAGGTACTAAGTTTCAAGTTGATTGGACTTCAATTTCATCAAAAACTACCTTGACCAAAAACTTTAACCTGAAACTCCCACTTTCATTTTCTATGTTTAGTGAACCGTGAAATTGGGGTCAAAAGTCTAATTTGGCTTTAAAACTAGAAAGATCATATCATAAGAAACAAGTGTACTACGTTTCAAGTTGATTTGACTTCAGCTTCATCAAAAACTACCTTGACCAAAAACTTTAACCTGAACGGACGCAGACAAACGGACAGACATACGAACGGAGCCACAGACCAGAAAACATAATGCCCCTCTTTTATCGTAGGTGGGGCATAAAAATTTATGAAAGACAAATATAAAAGTGTAGGCTCTTAACTGGGACAGGTACTTAGAAAATGTGGCTTATTAAACCTAAGACAGTCGTGTAACAGCTGAACATTATAACATTAACAAACTAGAGTATAAAATATAAGTGGAAAACTGCTTAACACATGAGACCCATTACAAAGCAGGAAAACATTAACTTATTTGTAGATCTTACTTTGCTGAACATTATTGCTGTTTACAGTTGATCTCTATACTATCTATAATAATATTCATAATAATAATTTCCGAGTTATAAGTCAAAATCTACATTTTACCCCTACCTTCTATAATTAACCATGGCGGTCATCTTGGTTGGTTGGCAGGGTCACACCACACACTTTTAAACAAGATACCCCAATGATGATTGTGGCCAAGTTTGGTTAAATTTTGCCAAGTAGTTTCAGAGAAGAAGATTTTTTAAAAAATTACAAAAAATTTCGAAAATTGATTATAAAGGGCAATAACTCGTTAATTGGTCACTTGACAATTTTGGTCATGTTGAATTAATTGTAGATCTTACTTTGCTGAACATTATTGCTGTTAACAGTTTATCTCTATCAATATAATAATATTCAAGATAATAACCAAAAACTGCAAAATTTCCTAAAAATTACTAATTTGGGGGCAGCAACCCAACAACGGGTTTTCCGATTTGTCTGAAAATTTCAGGGCAGATAGATCTTGACCTAATAGACAATTTAACACCTACGTAAGATTTTCTCTAAATGCTTTGGTTTCAGAGTTATAAGACAAAATCTACATTTTACCCCTATGTTCTATTTTTAGCCATGGCGACCATCTTGTTGATTCAGCATATCAATGAACACCAAAAATTAATTTTTTTGTTACAATCGAAATAAGTTTAATCATGGACCCTTTAGATCTTAATGTAGACCAATTTGAAAACAGGACCCAAAATTAAAAATCTAAATACATGTTTAGATTCGGCATATCAAAGAACCTCATAAATTCAATTTTTGATGAAATCAAACAAAGTTTAATTTTGGACCCTTTTTACCTAAATGTGGACCAAATTCCAAAAACATAATACACAGTTAGATTCAGCTTTTCTAAGAAATCAAGAATAAAAACCCATTGAAATCGGTCAAGAAATAAGCAATTTATACAAAGTATAAAAAAATATTATTCGCTGGTCCCTTTATTAATGTTAAAAATGGAAAGAAACCATATCTCCCCACCCCTCCTTGACTAAAAAAAAAATTACTCCCAACCTTTCTGTTCAGTTCTGGAACCTTGCTGTTTGGGACCTTCAATTCCTTAAAAGTTAGGACGATAACCCTCAAATTTAATCCCAACCTGATTTTTAAATTTTATGGTGCAGACAATGCTGACAAAGGCAAAGCTATAACATTATCAAATGCTAAAACTTCATGGTTATAAAAAAAAAAAACCAAATGACCTAAATTATTATTAAGGGTATATATTTCAGAAGTTCATAATTAAAACTTCATTTAAGCAATAAAATTATAAATTCTTTTGATTTCAATTTAGACCCCCATCTAACTGGTTTCTAGAACATTTTTTATTTTACAATTAACTATCAATTTAAATGCACATCTTCATATTTTGAACAAATAGTATGCAAATTTTGATTATTGCCACACTTGTTAACATAATAACAAATACGTAGAAGGAAAAAAATATAACTATAAACTATAATATAGGAGATAACCTTAAAATACAGTCTTTTAGTCTTACAACAGATAAATGTCCAGTCCATTTAAATACATAGGGCCTAAAATAAAATATTGTTTGTTTCCCCAATCCCGACCGACCCTGCAAAAACAGTGCTACTCTTAAAATTTTATTGTCAAATTTAAGTCAAATATTATTTTATTCATTTCCAATTGTCAGGCTAGCAGGATCGTCAAATGCTGTTCAACCTTTTTGGAAAAAATAAAATTATTTCCCTACCTTCTGACCCACACCTGGCTTTGCAGGGTAGGGATTGGGGAAACAAACAATATATTAATTAAACCCTAGCATGATATCTATGATATAAATAAATGCCTGAATTTTTAGTATGCACTATTCTTAACGTCAATATAAACTATATATATTCAACTAGTATCAGTCTTATTCCATATTTATGCTCAATAAAATTTTTCTTTTTAGTATGTACTATTCTTAACGTCAATATAAACTATATATATTTAACTATTATCAATCCTATTCCATATTTATGCTCAATGGAATTTTTCTATCTTCACACATAAGACATAAGACATTTTATTTCACTAAAGCCCCCACATGGGGTATGTTAGTACAACATTTTTTAACAAACAATAAAAGTGTGAACATATTTACATTAGAACAACATGGTTAACAAAGGTGCAATAAATTGATAGTATATATATAATTAATACAAATATTTGACAGGAAGTACAAATTATAGGAACATGATTAAGCACATGTATTAAAAGGTTTTAATAACACTTTTGCAAAATTTTGCTATTCCAGTAAGTGTAAATAAATCTGATGTATTCATCAATTCTTTAAATTTTAAAACATTTGGGTTTTTACATAAATTTGAATCTAATTTGAGTTTGGATTATGTCCCCTTGATCACTGTTAAAGCTATCACTTTCACTTGGCATGCTTGGCAAGTACTTGTTTTATTAAAAAAATAAAATTTAACATTCGTTGAAACATTATAAAATTTACCACACTTGTTTTATCAAAAAATTGAAGTGTAACATTCTATGAACATTATTATAATTTTCCTAATTTTTTATGTACTTTTCAGACAAAGGACTTGTTGAGAAAACTTTACCAGTTTTTTCTGATGGAAAAGGGTTTGAAGCGCCCATGGATGCTTCAAAACCCAATGAGAAGACTAGTGAAAGCAACAGGTAAAATTAATCAATTTTTTTATTTGATTTGAAAAAAAAAACCAATTGGACATTTCATTAGCACACTTGAACATTTTCAATGTCAATTAAAAAAATCAAATTGTGTATACTAGCATATACATTTGTATTCAAAAGAAGAAATAGAAGGATTTCAGTATTAATTACATAAAGTATAATTCTAACAATAAAGTCCTTCTAAAAATCCATTCTTTAAGTCTAAATAAAAAAAGATGTGTTTCCTACCATATAAGCACGGCTAAAGTCAAAATGAAACATAGACTCAATCTAAAAAAATGTTAGAATAAAAATAAATCCCTTTACTTAATTACCCTTTTCTTTTCAAAGAAGAAATACAAAACACACCTATTAATTTTTTTTGGCCTTAAGTCTAGACAAGATATTACATTTTTTATGTTCTACCATCAAAATTCAGCAAAAACAAAAGGTGATGAAAAATATGGTGAAAGTCTTCAATATTGATGTTTTGTTCAACATAATTTACAATTTATATATATAATAACATTGCATGTATTGCATTGATAAAAACAAAATGGTAAACATTTGTTTAAATAATTCTCAATGAAAATTACAGGCATTAAACAGTCCACCCTGAGAGGGTACATCAATGGAAATGATCCTGTGCAGGATGTGGTCAAGTCAATTCACAAGGATTATGTCCAGAAAACTGTCACCAAGACTCAGAAGGTGGATGATTTCGACAAAGGTGTGGTGAGGAGGACCATATATGATCTGCACAAGAAATCCCAGTCGGTGACCATGCCAAAGCTGCAGGAAGCTCTGAAAAAGAAAGACATTGACATTTCCATATCTACAGTGTCGAGAACAGTGCATTTACTGGGGTTTCGGTAATTATTTCAAAATATTTTGACTTACTGGTCATCCAATCTCTAAGCCAAAAATTTCATTAAAGTGAGAATGTAAATACATGAAATAGGGAATGTGTCAAAAAGAAAACCCGACCAAAGAGTAGAAAACAGCCAAAAGCCACCAATGTATCTTCAATACAGTGAGAAAATCCTGCACCCGGAGGCGTGCTACAGCTAGCCACTTAACAAAATGTATACTAGTTCAGTGTTAATAGACGTTATACAAAACTCTGAACTATATCCTTTATTTTCTTTTTTTTTTATAATTTGTAATGGAACAGATATAAAACATGCTGAAAGTGTATATATATTGGGTATTTTATCTTTTTTGTCAAAATCATGGGACAGGTGAACATGTATAATTTTTAATTTCAATGCATATAATCAAAATGTTACTTGTACTCATAGAGGTCCAGGAAAACAAAGAATACATCTGAATATATTTAAACAATGTTGCATACAAGTTTAAAGATTTAGATTTAAGTTCCCCATTGCGAATCATACTTACAAGACTAATGAATTTCTTTTCTGCTACTAATGATCAAGCTACCAGAATACATCAGAGTCATCTACATTCAACTTTACACATACTCCAGGTATTGCTTAGCAGGCAGTAAACTTAATGATTGACACTACATGTATATATAGCTAACAGCCTGAAAATAAAAACAATACATTCTTATCTAATATTAAAAAATATACAAACAAACGTATTATCTATTATCATGATTATTAAAATACATCACATACAAATATATACATGTATGATTTTTTTTTCAGGTTCTACAAGAATGCGACAAGCAGAAGATTTGTGTCGGAGAGGGAGGACATCGTTCTCATGAGAATGACATATCTTCGTAAGATACATAAGTTTAGGCAGCAAGGGCGTCATATTGTATATCTGGATGAGACTTGGTTGAACACCAATCATATGGTAAAGGGTGACTGGCTGGATGTTCCCAGCACGTCCATGTCTGTCTTTGAGCCACACTGTAAAGGTACCCATCGGAAAGTACCTTCTGGCAAGGGTACTAGATTGATAATCTTAGATGTTGGCTCCTCTCAACAAGGCCTAATCCCCGGATGTGGTCTTATATTTGAGTCGAAAACCAACAGCTCTGATTATCATGACGAGATGAATAAGGAGCACTTTACAGAGTGGTTCAGAGATACACTTCTCCCTAAACTGCCTCCTCGGTCTGTAATTGTAATGGACAATGCTCCGTATCACAGTCACTTAGATCCTGACTCAAAGGTACCAAACACGAACAGCAACAAGTCAGAGATCTCGGCATGGCTGGAGAAGAGCAATGTTCAGTATGATAAAAAAATGAAAAAGACCGAGCTGCTTGATTTGGTGAAGCAAAAAAAGCCTCAACCTAGGTATATAATAGATGACCTTGCATCAGCTAATGGCCATGAGATTTTACGCACACCTCCTTATCATTGTGAGCTCAATCCCATCGAACTGGTTTGGTCTTACTTAAAAGGCTATGTAGCTAGAAATAATTCTAGTTGCAATAAAAAGGTATTACTCAGCTTTTTTTGGAGGCCAAGTCCCATGTCGATGCGGAGCGCTGGGCTAAATTTGAGACTCGCGTGGTAAGGGAGTTTGAGGAAAAGCTCAGGAAACTTGATGGTATCAGGGATGAAGACGTCAATCCAGTGGTGATTGACATGACAGACGATGACAGTGATGACAGTCAAAAGACTATTCCTTACATGTTTTCTGAGGGGGAGAGGGAGGGGACTAATGAAAATGACGTTGACTTTGAGGACAGTGTCCCTGATACCATCAATGATGCTGATGAGATTTTGTGCAATACCTGTGGTAGCACTGAACCACCCAAATCCATTCAAAAGGACAAGTATATATCCTGGTTTCAGTGTGATACTTGTGATCAGTGGGTACACAACAGGTGTTGCACAAAACCTGCTCTTGCGAGGAATGTCTGTCTTCGATGCTTTTCCATTCTTAACCACCGGAACCTCAGTGAACCACTGATTTCGCCAATTGAAGATATGGAACAGTGATGTCTTTCTTTAATGCCATTAAAATAGTTACATGTACATACCCCAAAGTCAGTTAATTAAAGAATATTTTTAATCTTATAAGCAATAAAACATTTTAAAGTCAGTAAGGCATGTAAGGGGCAATACTATTCAAGTTATGCTTATTTACTTGAAGATGTAATATGTCAGATTTATTATAAGTTTCTTCACTTATTCTTTTGAAAATTTTGATACTAAAGATTTTTTAATACCAACCCTTATCCTAAATTTTGGGTGTTCAAAACATAAAATTGTAATTTCGATTGCCAATATTTTTAGGACAGTTCAACCTATTATTTCAGAAACTAACACATATATAGCATAGCTGTGCACGGCCTATAAAACTGCCTCCTGGAGACTTGTAAATGAGCAGCTTTTGATTATTTCATTGTTGATAGTTTACGCAAATAAAGCATTACATTTATGGAAAGAAAATAAGACTTGTATCTTTATACAAATGAAATTATAATCTGACTGTCTATTAACGGAAATAATTTTACCTCCAAAAAATAAGTAAATTATACATTTTTTTAACATGAATATAATTCCCATCTGACTGGTATTATGAAATACATATTTCATTCTAAGATAAGCAAAAAGATAAAATGTAAAATTTGGATCTTTAATTTTATATCAATTTCCTTCTTCTGATATCACTACTCATGCCAAATATTTCTCATGATTTGTTTTTAAGTACATGTACATGTATCTGCTTTAATGGCAGTTTCAGATCTGAAACAGCTTACATGGATACCGTCTCAGTTTCTTTACAGCTCTGGAGGACTTTCTCAACATACCTTTGTTTAATCTTCAGTTACTGATTCATTGATGACAATTTCTGGACAATAATTTGAGTGATTTGCTTTCCCATCCTGCATACATCAATAATAATTAATCAACACCTGATAAACTGTGAAAAATTTCCACCATATATATATATATATACTTCAAATATCTGTGATATAAGCATTGAAAGATTACTACTGCTATTTGTGATATAAACAACATAACTGCTATCTGTGATATGAACATGAAGTACAAGTCAAATATCTGTGATATATTTATACTGGTTGTACATAATTGACTTCAGCTGAAGATATTTATTTCTTATTAAGATTATTGATATATTTAAATTTAATGAAAAGTAATTATAAATTGAATGTTAATGGTTATTTTTATCATGTTGGTTAAGTTTTGAATCATAAATTGTTGTTATTATAATCATGCATGTATATTTAGATATTAAATCATAATTGTTGTTATTATAATCATGCATGTATATTTAGATATTAAATCATAATTGTTGTTAAAATACTCAATCTCAATTATCATTTCATCAAACCTGCTTTGAAAAACAGCCATTGAAACATGTATATAGTTGAATAAGAACATATAAATCTGTGGAAGGTGAAAAATTTGAAATTAAGATAAAGAAAAGCAACAAAAATGTTGTTCCTTCAATTATGATCTGTGCATTATTTATAATTTTCATTTAATATGGATACATTTGTCATCAACATTGAAAGACAAATAAAATTCAGGGGGCGGCTTGATACAACCCCCATATTCAAGCTTGATACAGCTCTGAATTTAGATTGTGATTAAATATTGAGACAGCATAGGTTTCAGGCATGTGACGTGGTATTAATGAAGAAGCTCCAAAATTTGGAATCAGACTTTAATGCAAAAATATAAGATGTACAAAGATAGCAAATGAAACAATTCATCAAAAAGACAAATGACTCAGAATCAACAACTGCAGGTAACCATACAGCCTTCAACAATGAGTTAAACCCATACAGCTCAGTCAATGGAATCACAATTGTAAAACAATTCACACGAGAAAAATAACAGCCTGATTTATCATGTTTATGGTCCAAAATACATAGATTAAGAATATCAAATAACCTCAAGATTTCAATTAAATAAGAAATCAAAGTAAGTTTATCTAAATTTAATTTTGGTCCTCAATATCGACCAAATTAAAATGGAGCCCAAAATCCAAATAAATATTTGAAAACAGTATACTGTCATAGTTACAATGTATAGGAAGATGTGGTGTGAGAGCTGATGAGACAACTCTCCATCCAAATAACAATTTATAAAAGTAAACCATTATAGGTCAATGAACAGCCTTCAACACAGAGTCTTGTCTCACACCAACTGCAAATTCAGGGAAGTGCATTTACTGTTGCGAGTTTGTCATTTTATACCAGAATGTGATTAATATTTTTGTGATACCTAAATAAATGCCTGGGTAGTGTTGCTAAGAGTAAGCATGGTAAGAAATCAGTGCATAAAATAAAGAAAGTATATTATATATATTGGTAAGTAAGTTTAAGAAATCAGTGCATAAAATAAAGAAAGTATATTATATATATTGGTAAGTAAGTTTGCATTTATTTTACTGTGTGTATTGCTATATAAAAAAAAAGATGTGATATGATTGCCAATGAGACAACTGTCCACAAGAGACAAAAATGACACAGACATTAACAACTGTAGGTCACAGTACGGCCTTCAACAATGAGCAAAGCTCATACCGCATAGTCAGCTATAAAAGACAATGTAAAACAATTCAATTAAAACGAACGGCCTTTTTTATCTAAAAAAAAAATGAACGAAAAACAAATATGTAACATTTAAACAAACGACAACCACTGAATTACAGGCTCCTGGCTTGCGACAGGCATATACATAAAAAAAGGTGGCGGGGTTAAACATGTTAGCGCGATCCCAACCCTCCCCTAACCTGGGAACTATGTATTCCTTTGTTCTTCATTGGCTACAGATATAGAGGAAAAGTTGAGATCTTACAAAACATATTTAACCCCGCCTCATTTTAATGCCTGTCCCAAGTCTCTGGCCTTTGTTAGTCTTGTATGTTTTTGAATTTTAGTTCATTTATATGATTTGGAATTTTGTGTGACCTCCATTTTCAATGAACTAGTACACAATTTTATTTAGGGGCCAGCTGAGGACCACCTGCAGGTGCAGGATTTTCTCCATACGTTGAGACTCATTGGTAGCTGTCATCTGTTTTCTGCTCTTTGGTCGGGTTTTTGTCTCTTTGACATATAGTCATATTCACCATTTCCATTCTCAATTTTTTGTACATAGAAGCAGAGAAAACATGAGCTCAATGAAACAATTATCCACCGGACCAAATGACATAGATATAAAGAAACTATTGAGTCACATAAGAGCCTTCAACAATTAGCAAACCCATACTGCATAGTGATCTACATGTATAATAGGCCCCGAGACCACAGTTAATTCCTCTATCATTTCTTTATAACGTTTTGTCGCATTAAAAAAATTGCCTATTCTTTTTGTCTAATTTTTTGTGTGTGTAATGTACAGTACAAGTCCAAAAATATATGCAATTTTCAGAATCATTCAAATTTGGCCAATACACATCCATAACCATCCCCTATAGGCCAGTCAAGAGATGTTCCGAAACGTGTAAATATTACCTTTTTGCACCTGGCCTAATCACTCTTTCCTGATTAAAATCAGTTTAAATAAAACATCCAAAAGTTTATTTCAGCTCTCTTCTTTCATTTCCACCCCAGAAAAGCTAAGAAATGTATGAGAAAGGGAAAGAAAAAAAATAAAGAAAAAATACACTATAATTAAAAAGGGCCCTCATGGGGTTTTTGATTATGTGATTACTTGGCCGTTTTTTTAATGATTATTTGATTATTAAGCCAAATATTTCATGATTATTTGATTACCTAGGACTGTATTTTTAGTTTATGATTATTTGATTACTAAAGATCAGCAAATATTTAATGATTATGTGATTATATTGGCAAAAAATGGTGATTATGTGATTACTAGGACCCCCCCATGAGGGGCCTCATTAAAGGGAACTATATTCGTGAACAACAGATCTCTACGGTACTCTTATAATCAGCAGATGGAGCTTTTTTTAGAATCTCTCCCCCAATTTAGTTTGGCATCTTCTGCATGAATGGAAAATAAAGTAATTATCGCTAGTCTCTGGCATAGGGCTAGTGGCAAAATGTCTAGACCTGCCAAAATTTAATAAAAATCCTGAAAGATGTTAGGAGCAACCCTCTAAATTAGGGATATCCCTTTGTAGAGGGACTGTCTAAGACAGGTGACCAATTTACTGTTGTAAATTTAAAAAAAAAATGAATAACTTGATCCAAATTTTTAACTTAAAAACGGGAAAATTCATTATATTTGGAACAATCTTTCTAATAGAGGGTCCATTTTTTTTTTTAAATAGTACATGTATATAAAAAGATATACAAGTCCATGAATATTGCAAAATTCTTTGACATGTTTTTGATAAAAAATATACCAGGTAGATGTATATGGATTTAGTTCTTAGGGAAAAGTTTCTTCAAATTATATAAATATTTGCTCATATCTACCAAAGTGGTTTTCATAAACAAAAAATAATCACAAGAAATGTCATGTTAAGGGCATAAAAAGGGATAGTCATTACATTGAGTGGTTGTTCCCAACTTGTTAACAAGTTTTAATACTCCCCTAAAGCTTGCATCATGTTGTGATACTGCTGAACAGCTTACATGATACAAAGTTTGTTTTTCATATTTTTATAAAATGATTTTTTTCTCTCAAGATTTTGCACACAATAATCAACCGTATAAAACACACACAGACAGAAAATAATAAATTAAATAAATTTTCACCTTTATATTAAACTGTGTATAAAAGCCTAAACAGGATTCTACAGGTACCACACCTTGAATAAATTAATTAGCCTTTGGGTAATTAAAACATTGCATCGGTTTGTATGTTTTAATACTCGTGATGATATTCATTCTTTTAATTATTTTTTTTTTTATTTCATTAACCTACAGAAGTTATAATTCTACTTACCGTACATTTTTTCATTGATACTCCGTGTAAAACGTCATTCTGTTGAATTGCGGGTCACATTGAAGTTGTCTTGTCGATTACATTACATGTGTTATTGTTTACATGAAAAAAACGCGGGAAAGTTGATCACATCATTATGCTCCGCCTCCGGAAGTGACGAATGCTTATCAGCTGCTTGTGTAAATAAAGGATCCTCATAGAAACAAAGATGGCGTAATTACAATGGAAAACATTCTAGGAAATGTGAAGGTCAGGATTATTACAGTGCGATCACTTAAAAGGTAGGTCAGTAGTGGTTTTTCTAAATGCGATTTTTGAATGGAATGTAAAAAACTATATCTCGAGTAAACGCGATTGATAGTTTAGATTATTTTTACCGATAACCGCTACGAATTTCAGCTGACGGCGACTATAGTTCAATGTATAGCGGTGGTTGTAAGGCAGCAACCATTTGATTTTCGGGGAGGGAGGGCTATGCCTAATGATTAAAATAAAATCCATATATATGGATCAAATAGTTATCAAAGGTACGAGGATTATAAATGTGTACGCCAGACTATGTACAATGAGGTTTACAGTCACGGTTTTTTTCTCAATATTTATAATAAAAGGTTAATAAGATATATTAAATTTTTTTTTTTTTTTTCTGTGGCATATGATGAATGTGAAACATGATGACTGATAGTATATCGGTCGTATAATGTCATACCTATGGTACATATGCTTACTTCTAACGCACTGATTTCTGATCACCACTTCTTATCTAATTCGGAGGAACCGGAATTTTTAGCATTTTTTGTTGCAACCAGATAAAAAAAATGATGGAGTCTATAATGTAAAATATCTGGTTGTAAATTCTTAACTCAACTTTCATTCTCGAGAGATATATAACGGTTTAGAAAAAAACATCAACACCTTGTAAAAACCGGAAGTTGTGCTATCACCATGTCTTCCTTTTCATAAGCAAAACCTTCAAGATGATGTTACAAATTCGCACTTTGTTCAAATGTTGATCCAAATCTAAAAAGTTTTAATTAAATATTGCTATTATTCAGTCGGTATCTATTTAGGTTTGATGACGTTAGTTTTTAGAAAGTGTTGACAGATAATATCGTTACGGACTTTACTGATCTGCGGTACATTTTATTTATAATTGGGTTTAAAATTCGAGAAACATGATGATAACCTTGTTATTACATATTTGAGCGTACACATGATTCAATGTGAATGTGAATCTTGAATTCCATACAAAAAAAGTAAAATAACAAAATACTGATTCAAATGAAAAGTCACTAAATAATGTTATTCGTTTCCTTTAATGATTTAATTGTATTGATCTTTGCTGTTTATCATTTATCGTGTTGTAAATATGTTTTCGTTGCTATAGCATTAACTTTTGCCTATTTTCATTTTCTGACGAGGAGACGTTCAGTGTAGTTTATGATGCGTCACTGATGAGTCTTATGTAGACGAAACGCGCGTCTGGCGTACTAAATTATAATTCTGGTACCTTTATGATTAACTACTATGTTAGTGAAGGAAGTTGAACATTTAGTTTGGTCACCATTGTCATACTAAAAGTCAGGACTAATGTCAAATTAATCTAAATATTTGCAGAATTAGAACAACACATCTCGTATGCGATGGATGCAAATAGGGTTCTCCCCATCACATGATCATTGATCGTTTGGAGGTCAATTAAATTTTCTATGATTCAATATGAGTCTAAATTAGATGGGTGTAAATGTATAGTGGATTAGGATACATCCACAAAATAAACCCAGAATGGAAACTTGTTTGAAGCTTAAAAATTAATATAGAGTGGGGTGCTCATTTTCGCCGAAAGTTTCCATGTTTTCTGCCCTTAATGTTTAGGTCTTAACGTTTATGAAGTATACTGATATTTTTATATGAAAACAACATCAAAAGCAAAATATTCTTAGCTTGAAACTTGTTTCTTTTTCCGGTGAATAGAAACTGTCAAAATAGGTGCAATTTGGGTACCCTTGCGTTATATTCTCGATACTGACATTGTTTATCATTATAATAACGTGATTAAGTATTTTTTGAATGGTCGTTATGAATATTACTTTTACATTTTAGTCTGTTTTTGTTGACATCAATTTGACGTGGCTCTGTACTTACGCATTCCGTTTTGGGCTATGGTCATTTTTTGTATTATTTTTCAATTTTCATAACCTAACTAGTCGACTTATGGAATATCTGCTTTGATCTATACTGTCTATCGAGAGTTGAATTTAAATCCCGAGTGTAAGAATCCGGTTTGTATTATCAATGCAATTTTTAAACAATGGTGATGCGTACATCTACTCCTAGTACACACACCGTAGATAGAATATTGTCTGACCAATAGATATAGGAATGAGGTTTGACTGTATCACATACTGACCGTTACATATATAGGTGACTTGCAGGAATTGGCCAGAGGGTTTGCTAATGGAAGTTTCAGGGTTGTTCAGTAGTGAATCTTGAGAGTTGCTTAAATGGATTTTACGCAGGCTCCAAAAGAAAAGCGAGAATAATTTTGTAGACCTGGACATTTATATGTACTCGAACAAGTGATTTTAAGGAGATCTTATCTGGCAAAATTTGTTAGATCCCGACTTTGAGGGTTTGTATCTCGCTGGTACCATCAATGCATTTTTCAACAATACATTTTAAAAACCAGGTGTTGGCATGACACGGGTTATGTTCTTCTCATATATGTTATGATGGTATGATACTAAACACCTCACGGGAAGAATTGTGCCTGATATTCTTATGATGAAGACATAATCTTTCAATCAGTTTAATTGAAGTCTTGAGCTGGCATGTCAGTTAACTGCTAGTAGTCTGATGTTATTTATGTATTGTTGTCATTTTGTTTATTTTCTTCGGTTACATCTTCTGACATCAGAATCGGACTTCTTTTGAACTGAAATTTAATGTGCGTATTGTTATGCGTTTACTTTTCTGCATTGGCTAGATGTATAGAGGGAGGTTTGAGATTTCATAAACTGGGATTTTTATTGTGTTCAAAAATTTTTTTCCTTCCTTCAATAAAATATTTTTTTCCCAATAATGTTGAACAGAAAAACATTTTTTTTCTCAAAACCATAAAATTTTCATAAAATTCATTTTAATTTTTTAATTGATGAAAAATGTAAAATGCATGGCTCTGTCTATATCCTGGCATTGGCTGTTGTCTCTTGGTTTTTTTAGCCCACTTTTTGTATAATGATATTCTCCGAGTCCGTCATACAGGTACCACAGTTCTTGAATTTTAATACTGCAAATTATAAATATCCACTGTTTCCAACTATGATAATTGACATTACATTTGAAAACGGGGTATAAAGAATGATACAAACGGAAAATACTACAGGAATACAAGTCTCTGTTCTACACAATCCGGGCTACGTTAAAAGACTGCTTATGATACCATATATATCCCTGTTATTGAATGACCATTTCATGTTTATAATAGTTGCTGTTTTAAGTATGTCATAATGTAGTAGTATACATGTGTATGCGGGAGATTTGAAATGCTTTTAAATATTTCTGGATCAAACACTATTACAAAAAGTAAAAAGGTATTATTAAATATTCGAAAGAAACCAACAGATATAAATTTAGGAATTCGATATACCAGATAAAAGATAACCCAAATCCATTGAAATCACTCGTAATATTTCCAATGACTCCAGATTACCTTCGTTATACAAATGAAGATAAGTTGTAAGACAAACTAAATAATTATCATAATAAAAAACAACAAATAGTAAGTTTGAATTTTGGCAATTTTTTGTCATGGATTTATTAGGACAGTTCAACTATATATCAACCGGCCTATGAATTTGCATTCATCGACAATGTCTCATTAATGTCCAAGATAAAAACATAGAAGGGCAACCAGCATATGTTTTCTCCAAATGGCAACTGGGCTACCAGACGCCAACTGTAATAAATTCAGCCATTCAGTAAATCAATATATTCAGTTCATATTCTGTCCAATCCATGACGCTTCTTTAACGATATCTGAAAATATACAACAGAGAGCAGAAAATATTCTCAAGGGTGGGATAGGGTGGGTTTTGTGTTCCTTCATTTCAAATCACGCAATGAACAAATCACGAAAAGCATGCAATTTTATACCAAATAAAAGCGGGAAAACCGCTTACGAAATTATGTAGGTAAATGAAAGACGCTCAAGTCATTCAAAATTAAAGAAAAGACAACTCTAGTTTAGCAGACGATAATCTTAATTTATTAAATTGATTTAATGCTTAATGATTAAATCTTATTATTAAATATTCGAAAGAAACCAACAGATATAAATTTAGGAATTCGATATACCAGATAAAAGATAACCCAAATCCATTGAAATCACTCGTAATATTTCCAATGACTCCAGATTACCTTCGTTATACAAATGAAGATAAGTTGTAAGACAAACTAAATAATTATCATAATAAAAAACAACAAATAGTAAGTTTGAATTTTGGCAATTTTTTGTCATGGATTTATTAGGACAGTTCAACTATATATCAACCGGCCTATGAATTTGCATTCATCGACAATGTCTCATTAATGTCCAAGATAAAAACATAGAAGGGCAACCAGCATATGTTTTCTCCAAATGGCAACTGGGCTACCAGACGCCAACTGTAATAAATTCAGCCAAATGCTAGCAAACTTGTTTGTAAGCATCGCCAAACAAAATTTATCAATCCATGACAAAACATTAACTTTAACACACAAAACAAATGAAAAACCTAGGTTTTGAACAAACATATTAATTGAACGGAGTTTAACAACTAAACATTAGTTCAACGAAGTATATTAACTATACTAGACATTAGTTCAACAAGGTATATCAACTATACTAAACATTAGTTCAACGAAGTATATCAACTATACTATACAACAGTTCAACAAAATATACCAACTATACTATACAACAGTTCAACGAAGTATATCATCTATACTATACAACAGTTCAACGAAGTATATCAACTATACTATACAACAGTTCAACGAAGTATATCAACTATACTATACAACAGTTCAACGAAATATATCAACTATATTATACAACAGTTCAACGAAGTATATCAACTATACTATACAACAGTTCAACGAAGAACGTCACATAAACTATACAACAGATCAACGAAGTAATCAACTTTATTATACAACAGATCAATAAAGTAATCAACTTTACTATACAACAGATCAACGAAGTAATCAACTTTACTATACAACAGTTCAACGAAGTAATCAACTTTACTATACAAAGGATCAACGAAGTAATCAGCTTTACTATACAACAGTTCAACGAAGTAATCAACTTTACTATACAACAGATCAACAAAGTAATCAACTTTAATATACAACAGATCAACGAAGTAATCAACTTTACTATACAACAGTTCAACGAAGTAATCAACTTTACAATACAACATATCAGCGAAGTAATCAACTTTACTATACAACAGATCAACGAAGTAATCAACTGTACTATACAACAGTACAAATATAAACAACGTGCACAACAAAAAATTTATTCAACTATGTATTTACAACTAACAACAAAACTGTTGTATATTCAACAGAGCTGTTCAACTTGATGAATGCGTTTAACAACTGAAATAAATTATTCAACTGACAAACAACTTCATGTGTCAATGCACGATGGCTTGCAACTTTAAACAGTTTAAAATTCATCTGGATATAAAAATCTGTTTGGATACTTAGTAAACAATTCTAATGCTGACTGAATAGCATTAATAAAAATGTCATTGCCAATATATGACATATTCGCCATCATCAGCGAAAAGAGTTGAATGGATATCATCAAAATCAGTATGTTTAATAGCCTTGCCCTAAACTTTGTGTAGGTAAGATCTAACCCCCCTTTGTTTAAAACAGACTGAAACTGAAATCTTGTCAATGATTTCCCATTTATATGGCAAAAATGAGGATCATCATTTCCAGGTCTTATTTGCAAAAATGCTTTCAAACTTTGTAGAGGACAAATCTCATTTGATTCATTTTTATTTATTTTTTACAACTAAAGTAGTGGATCTCCCTTTTTGATCAGTTTTTTTTTTTTTTTTTTTTTTTTAAATTATCGTAATAAACAGCTGATTTTAGAAGGTCAATATAACATCCCGCCTATGTAAAACATGCTCTTGCATAACATTCGTTGTAATGGCAAATTCACTCACACGTAAAAATTGCAGCAAGCTCAGTTAAATGCTGTTTGAAACAATATTGTTTCATAATAAGAAGAGCACACGTGCCTCAAAGTCACATTTAATCTAATCAAAATATCAATAGTCAAAGGTTCCCGAAGATCTTAAGAGTTGTAAAGTCTATCACAACCACCCAAAAGTTTCCGTATGATAAAAGATTTAGTTAAATCTTCATTCCCTTGAATTTTTAATTGTAACTTATTCCAGATATATATGATCTAATTGTAATGATGAATAATGATTTAGTGACAAAAAAAAAACCAATATAACCAATAATGTGTCTGTTACTTGGTGGCCAACTAAGGGGAATAGAATATTCCATCCTGAACATATTGAACGAATGCAATGCATTTTCATAAACATTTCTGGTACTTTGAGAAATTGAATAATTCAACAATTTAAGCTTCTATAACAAAAGATCTAGGAATTCGTGTGGAATAGTCTGTGGCGTCCGGTCGGCATTACTCGTTACTTCTCTGAACTTCATCTGTCCACGAGATAAAGTATCAGCAATAAAATTGTATTTTGAAAAATTATGAAACGCTTTAAATTGAAAATTAAATAACAATGTCCACAAAACTATTTTTCTTAACAAAAACATAACCCTTTTTTTTTTTAAAAGATTTTGAATTTAAAACTGTAACAACAGCCATATTATCACAATGAAAAATTATCTTCTTATTCGTAAACCTTTCTTTCCATAAATAGATTGCCAAAGCAATAGGTATAATTTCCAAATAAGTAATGTCACTTAATAAAACTTTGGCCCAATTATGGCCATTGTAAAATTGCCCATGGCCCATTTAAATAAGCTGCACAAACCGGTGAATGACCACCTGCACTGTCAGTATACAAATGTAAATCAGTATTTGAAACCCAATCTAAATCTTGGATATATGTATAGCCATTAAATTCTTTATAAAAATATTGCCACTATGCAAAGAATCGCGTATTACTTTGGTCAATCTTATAAAATGATGAGATTTTTAACATTTTTAAAAGAGCCATATAGACGCCAATACCCAATTTATCTGATCTTTAAGTTTGTTTGTTTGTTTGTTTTTTTTTAATTTTAACACTGGTATTCTAACATCTCATCTGAATAAATTAACAAACCTATAACCTATACATTCCAGTTTTGTGCAAGGACCTTCTATTTTTTTTTGTTTTGTTTTTTTTGTTTTTTTTTTGCTATAGGAACTTCCAAGTTTGAACAAACTTTTGAAAATGCAGTCAAAAGAGACAGTCATCTTTATGAGCTTCTCCAACAAATATAAAATCATCAAGATAATGATCCAAATTTTCAGAATGCGTTTTAATTTTAACTGACCAATGCAAAAAGGTTGAATTTTTTTCAAATGTAGCACAACTAATAGAACATCACATGGGCATTATTTTTTTTTTTTTTTTTGGATATAGTAAAGACCATTTAGTTGGATGCCTAGAAAATCAAAATCACCAGGATAACATTTAAGTAAAGGAAATGCCGATTTAATATTCATTTTTGTCATTAAAGCCGAATTCCCCATTTGTTTAACAATTTTGACTGCATTGTCAAATGATGAATAAGTGACCTTGGTAAACTGAGTATCAATAAAATCATTGATACTTTCCTTCGGAAGTAAGACAAATAAGTTATCAATCTAAGTCCACCAGTTTTCTTAGGAACTAAACCAATAGGAGAGCACCGAAGATTTGAAATAGGTTTATGTTTGAATGGGCCTTCCATTCGACCTAATGATATCTCATTATTCAACTTCTTTTCAGCTTCAATAGGGTTTTTTAAAACAGACAACAAATTTCTATATTCACATGAACGTCTAGGACCTAATGAATTTTAAAACCATATTTAAATCCATTCAAAAGTTCAACAGCGCTTTGTTTATCATGATATAGTTCCAGTAGAGAGTTCATTTACATTAACCGGAGATGTTCCTAGGGCCCAAATATTAAACTGGTCTGCATGTAGTTCTGAAAAATTATAAATTATCTTTGCTGACAACCTCCTTTTGGTTTTTGTCTATTAGCAGAGTTGTTAACAAAAGGTGAAATGTTATTTCTCTTAAACCTAGATGGACCAGTATTACCTTCATTGTCCATAAAGCAACGACATCGTGAAGCAGGATGATTAAAACCACATTTAAGATATGCATGCCTGTATTGGCAATTGCGTTTATTGCAAAAACCTTTAAAATTAAAATCTCAGCATTTATAACAAACATTAGCCTGCTGTTGTTCTTGAGTATTGTTATTTAAAATACGCAACCACAAAAAACCATCTATGGATGACCATTTTTCAGTATGATCCCTTGATACTCTCAAACGAAATTGTTGGTCATAAGAATACCATTCTTCAACAGGATGATCAGCCGCTTCACCCCTTATTATTGACATATATGAGAAAAGTTCACTTGCTTTTCCAGGATACCTTTCAATAAGGACCTGGGCATAAGCAATAAAACAATCAGTTCAATCCTCAACAGAATTAACAGTATGGTTTTTCCTAACTTTGTTTTGTATAACCAGCATACCGTCATTAATGCCAATGGTGGTTTCATTTGTTTGACTGTTGAAATTGTTGTGAATGCATAAGGGACAAATCAATATATTCAAAATTCCTTAAGTTTTTGACTTATCAATAAAACAACCTCATTAAAACCAGGCAACATTAGATGTTCATCAAAAACTTCAATAACCTCACCTAAGGCAGCTAATTCAGGTTCAATCTCTTGAATTCTACATCTGGTTGCAAGGCAACTAGTTGAGGTTCATCAACACTCCGTCTTCTTACTACAGGGGCATCTTCATCAATATCAACTTTGGGACGCCTTTTCTCATTCCTAAATGGTGGTTGAAGTTGTTCCCTGGGAGCCATTATAAGACGAAGTCTCCAACCGGTTCCTGCCGACGACGCCTGCCTCTATCTCTTGGCATTGTTATAAACTATCATAATTATAAAAACAGATTAGCAACATACATCAAGTCTGAAAAGTCCTTTCATCTTTCAAAATATAAATTCAACTTCTTATTCAATCATTCGATTTAGATAAATGAAATACCACATATAACCCACTACGTTGTCTTAAATAAAATTAATACATTTGAATGCATTAAACAACTGAAGTCGGTAACAAAACACAATTAAAACAAGTGCAATGTTCCTTCAAACCAAATATAACGTCGCTATAAACGATAAGTTAAATTTCCAAGCTTATTTAATTATCCGCAAATTAAACATTAGCAGGCATGTAAATGTTAACACGGCTTACACTACAAACATGTAATTACCTGTTTAAAGAATATCGCTCATACATTACAATCAACACAAATATATTACCTGTATTAAAGCATTTTAAATTTAATGCTATTCAATGATTAATATATGTGTGCACAAGTGTAACTATTGAATAATAGTCTAGTCAGTATAAATGCTATCGAAGTAAGCGATACATTGCATTAAGAATTAAACTATTTGCAAGAACAACTTTCAAATAAAATAAAATTATTCTTTTATAAATTACAGAAATAAAATCATTCGGAAAATTCAACTGCAACAACTATATCTATTTATCACTAAAACATATGTACTTATCTTAGTCTGAATCAGCCCATCCTTTTTGTGTTCCTTCAGTACAAATCACGAAAAGCATGCAATTTTATACCAAATAAAAGCGGGAAAACCGCTTACGAAATTATGTAGGTAAATGAAAGACGCTCAAGTCCTTCAAAATTAAAGAAAAGATAACTCTAGTTTAGCAGACGATAATCTTAATTTATTAAATTGATTTAATGCTTAATGATTAAATCTTATTAATAAACATCTTGGCGTAATCTGTAGACTGGACAGATGTTTGTAATCTGCTGTTTCACTGTCTCAACTGTTGTTATTTTCACTATTCTAAAATTTAGCGTTGTAAAAAACATTTCAGCTGCAGTGCATAATATAATTTTTTTTCCGGTCAGCTAGGCCATCAAAATATTTCTTGTTTACTTTGAAAAGTGGATTCAAATATGCTAATTTTGCAAAAACATATGTAGAGGGAAAATTTAAATAAAACCTGGTTACCACTTAAATTGAATTAGCATCAACAACAAAATTACAACTTGCTCTTGTTTATATACTGAAAAGTTTTGTTTTCATTTTAACAATTTCAATACATTATGGGATCACCAGCAGTTAAGTAAGAAAAACAATTTAATTTTTCTGAAGAGTTTGCCATGGGAACAGACTAATGTAACAAAAAAAATCAGTTTTTGTGTATCAATATGTTCCCTTCCGAAGCACCTGGGATCACCCCAGCTCGTATAATTTGTCTATTTGTGTTTGTTTTAGCCATGGAGTTGGTCAATTAAAATTCAATCTACGAGAATATCTTTCCCTTTGGTGTCTTTCGCACCTTTATTAAATTAATATACTATGGTAGGGAGGTATTTAAAAAGTATAAGATAATAATCATGTTTTTTTTGAATTTTTATATTAGTCCATTTTTTAATGCATTTTGATGTAGGTTTGATAAACAAGCATAATTATATTTTTTTAACATCTGTTTCTAAGAGCACATTTTTAATCGAACTTAATATACGAGCATTCCAACGTTACAATTTTTAAAATCAATAGTAAATCGTCAAACATAAAAATCATAAAGAACACAACATATAATAAGGTGCGTATAGCACAGTGTATTTTTTGTTTATGGACTCATTATGTGTAAATAGCAAATAGTAGTACGCCATAATTGGTTAATTATTATTTAACACATACAAGAAGAAGAATCCCTCTAAATAACTATTAGTCTTTTAACATAATCAATAACCAAAATGCACGTTTCCCCTCCACAGGAATACACTTTAAAAGTTTGATAAAAAGTATACCAGTAATTTGTACATCGTTGTCAACTGAAACAAATTTTCAGAAGCAACTCAACCACCAAATTTGAAATATATATTCTTGAATGTAACCTTTTTCCCCCCATTTGTTAGTTTTCAGATTGCATTTTTTTCAGTAAGAAATGAGAAATTCCATTAAGTGACCATTATAAATAAATTTGGATATCTAATGAATCAAGAGTATGTTTCATGAACACACTACTTTTAAAGCAGTAAAAAATTACAGGATTTGGAAAATATTCAATTAAGAAAAAAATATGCTTAATTCAGTAAAAACAGACATGTTGATTTTAATTAAAAAAAAACGGTATTGTTCTTCGAAAAAAAATAACTTAAACCCTGAAAGATATTCCCAGATAGTATATTCCTATGTCTCTGCATTTCCTTTTGCAGTAATTTACATACAATACTCATAAAGCAAGCTTTAGCGAGCATACATCAGAACAATATTCTCCTGGTGCTGTTCACATTCCGCTATATAACAGCAAAAAGCATTGTTCCATTTATCATTCTTGGCTTGAAACAGTCAAAACTCACAAAATTAAGATTTATAGATTTTCCAGTAAATAAACTCGATTCATATGATACGCTAGATTTTGAAGAAAAAAAAATCAGTTTTCATTGAGGGTAACGTGGTGCTTTGTTTCACATTTCAGTTTTTACACAATATCACACATTCTTAATACTTAAATAACAGTATTTTTCATAAGTTCTACTATTACATCATAGACTGTTATAACTTCAAATAAAACAGCAAGATAGTTTTACTTTATATTTTGAAAAAAGCAACGAGGAGAGTTTCTAGAAATCAAAAATATAGAAATTGGGGATGAACATTTGTATATTTTTTTTAATCTTCTAAGACTTCTAAACTTTTTACAAGAAAAAAGTGCGATTCGAAACTTGAAGCGAGATTCCGCTAGTTACAAGAACGATTTCAACAGTTTTTAACATTAATGTCAAATTTAGAATAGCAATTTAAAATAAAAAAATACATATATAAGATAATAGAAAAAATTAAACAAATACAATGCATGAATAAATAATTAACAACAAAACCTTCTGATCTGGTACCTTAGGTTACTAAATGATTTGTTGATTTCTAACACAATTTGTGTTGATTGGTCAACTAAATTAAAAAGTACAATTTCTAAACATTAAAAAAAGTTGGCATAAATGAGAAAAAAAATCGATCTATTATTTTGTAAACCTAACAAATGAAGATCAAGCACATATGCCGCATCCATTAAAACTACCAAAAAGAAGATGGCCGTCCCTACACTAGTACTGTGCGTTTTACTACTGTACAAGAAGAGGAAATTGGACACCTTCGTCATCCTAATACTCAGCTTGGTATAATAGACCACTTCTTGTGTGTTTGAAAACATATTTTCAAATTATAGGCATACAGGCAGAGAAACAGCAATTCCGTAATGTTAGTGCGTGAAGTATTTATGATCAACAGTTATTGTTGACTAGTATGGTAAGGGCACATCTTAAAGCAAGGGCTTTTTTTTCGACAATTGTGGCAAGAATATTCAAGTACCCTTATATGAAAGACCAAAGGAATTTTAAATACATAACAATATAAGTACATTACTTTCATTTCAATTTTTCAACAGTATGTAGCGGGCAGGGGCTTGAAATGCTTCGACCCAAGAGTTTTTACTCAAATTATATGAGTAGTTTGTAAATAACAAAATCAGTATAAGATATGAGCTGGTCAGTATAATATAGGCATTTGCTAAAAGTCACGTAAATAAGTTTCTATCTTTTATTCATTTCAAGAATCATATATTTTCAGTTATATTCAAGATAAACAACAATTTTAACTAGTAATATACTTAAACTATAGACTAAGATGATATGACAAGAATCTATTCAGTATGATACATGTAGTAAGTTATCTCTACACTCAAGAGATATTTATTAATTTATCTCTACACTCAAGAGATAATATGTTAGTGTGTCAGAAAAATACATAAAAAGGCTGAGTTCTGCTATCTTACTAAGAAAATAAATTACCTAAGAGAAAATCCTAACTTTAAGTGAATTTAATCAGAAGACCTCTTTCTGACATTTTTGTATATAGTTGTAACTGATACCTCACTAGTTACATAAAAAATGTTTATTATTATTAGTTATATTCAGAACCTTTCCTGAATAACTAACAATGGAATACAGTTTATACCATACATAAACTGTAGTTTATTATAATTTCCAGACCTTTAGGAAATTATCCCTTACTTGTCAAATGTTTTCCTACTTAATCCTATTTATTACAAAAAGACAAACGTTAACAGTAAAGATGAACTTCAATGAACAATTTCAATAATCCTAACTTTAAAAGATAAACTAAAAATAAAGCTTTAAAGAGTCCGCTAAAGTGAATAATTCCTTTTAACTTTGAGAACGCTAACTTTACAATTTTCCTTTACAATTTAACCTTTAAAAAAATATAGTTTCTAAGAAAAATTAACCATTTTGACTAAAATAAATAACGAGCAAATAAAAATACCAGCTGTAAGAACCAAAAGTTAAAGCAGAACTGACGAACAGGCGTCGAAATTACGTCAATGTTGGATTGTTGGATCGCGCTTGCCGTCCAACTAAATATTTGAATTCTTAAATAAATTACAAAAATCACAATAATATACAATTTTAGTAACCTTTATATAATAAACAAAGTTTGCATGGTACTAAACAAATTTCTATGGTAACTAAAAATACAACAATATATACAGCGCCACCGTAAGTCACAATACGTAAACAACATTGCGAAAAGTTATGTGTGTCACCGGCGGATCAAAATGTTAAATATCAAGGATAGTGAGCATTAACATCTGCAAAAAATTGAAGACGTTGACTACAAATACTAAAAGGAAAGGAGTATGTGAAAACAGTTGCCAACACGTAAAAATAGTGTTTTTATTGAACAATCGTCCCAAGTGACACATGGGTTCTACTGCGCATGTCAATACATTTCATTCATAAAATTCAAGCACAGGTGCGTGGAATTTACTACGATTTACTACAGTTTCTACAATTGGATCTTCACAAAAATACAAGACATACAGTGGATTATTACTATGAACTGGTAAATTATTACATGACTTCAACTGGTTTATCAAATATACAAATGACATTCAATTCAATATTTCTACAAGAATCAGAATAATATGATTGTTCTAACTTTACTTTATTAAATGTTAATTAAAACTTATTTGCTTCAATTATCATATGTTCCAGACTACAAGTATTACAAGTAGTATAATACAAGGTATTTCACACAGTTACTGTTTCCTACATAATAACTTTCATAAAAAAATACAGAATATTAAACAGTATGCTATATTAATACCAATTTAAAACATACATCAAAAGTATCTTGCATGTCTATGTACTAGACTTACTTGTCTATCACACGTCAGAATAAATACATGAAAATACATGTACCCTAGTCGTCGTACTCTACAAGTATATAAAGGCAAGAGTAGTATACTGCTGTTCGAAACTCGTATATTCTCTTCTTTGACTACATGTTATTTTTCGTACTAATACTTTGATCATATTTCTACCAGTTTCAGTTATTTAAAAGTGATAAATTTTGTTTATCAGATAATTTTGAAAAACTAGTAATATGTTGGTGCGCTATAACGTACATTCAGTAATAGTTATCTCATGAAGACAATAACACACCAAGTCTGAATGGGATAACTATTTTACATCCAAGCTGTTTTAGATAAAAAGAAAAAACATTTACAATTCATAAAATCTGGTTTAGAACACCACACAATCATTAAAATATTCCTTATATATTACTTTATAATATTTACCCTTTACGACCCCGAGCAAGATGTTTAAATATGAAACGATGCCAACTCGCCCCACTGGCCAATCAGCCCACACTAAATCGCCACTTTCGAAAAAAAAACTGCCCCACTCTTTTTGGAAAGTTTGCTATAGCAAGCAATAAACTTTCTTTAGGCATCGGCCTCTAACCGGGAAAGAGAGACTATCTTACTTTAGGAAGTGTGTCCTTTTTCTAGATAATGTAGTACTGATGTTTGAAAACTAATAATAGAAAGATGCTTTTGAAATTTTGAGCTCTTCTATTTTAATAGCATACAGCTTGAATTAAAATGTACTGAATTTTCATCAATATATCAAATAATTCAACTTAATTTCGAAAATGACGAACAAACACTACTTCGCGGATCTGCGCTTCGCCGGGAAAGTAAAATCAATACACACACGAGACAGCAGTTTCTACGTTATGATTTTATCGGTATTATTCTCCAGACATGCGTCAGATCCATATATGTGTGCCTCAGACGGGAGTACTATCATCCCGGTTTCAAAGGTTTCCTACCTTCCTCCGGTTGAAGAGAAAAATTAATACCGTGTTTGAAATATTTCATGAATGAACTGTGATTTTTCGTCGCTTACTACGATTTTTACAAAAGTTTGTTCAATAGGTAAAAGCCCGGGAGTATCATGGTATCTCATCTCATCTCGGCCCACAACAAACTCGAACTATAATAAACTCGGCCTTTTACATGTTCGGCATTAGAAATCGGACTATAACAAAATTCGTAATTATACTAATTGCTATCAAGACTCCTTAACAAAATTTTTGCTCAGTTCTTACTATTTTTCTTCTTGGGGTCTATTTAGTTGTATTTTGAGGGGCCTTCAAAAGGGAGGAATTTACTATAGAACCCTATGGGATTTTTTTTTTAATTTTCAATAACAATAATAAATTTTATAACTTGAAAACAGTAAGTGACAGACACATCTGGTTTTCAGTAATGATCACAGGACCATAAAACAAGTCAAATTAATTAAATTTAGGTTGAATTCATGGTGTCACTCCACCCAACCCCTCATGTTTGAGAACTTAAAAACAGTCAGATCCCCACCCCTAAACCATATATTCTTATACGTTACGATAAAACAAATCAAATGAAATAAAAGGCGAGCCCCTGGGGTCACTTTCACCCCCTGGTTGTTTGAGAACTTGTAAACGGTTGAGATCCCTACCCCTAAACCATATATATTTTTGCAACAAAACAAATCAAATGAAATGAAGTGGGTGTCCGTTTGGGTCAGCCCCCACCCCTCATGTTTGTGAACTTGGAAACGGTCAAGATCTCCATCCATAAACCATATATATTTTTGTATGGGGCAACAAAACAAATCAAAAAAATAAAGTGGGAGTCCCGTTGGGTCAGCCCCACCCCCCTCATGTTTGAGAATTTGTAAACGGTTGAGATCCCCGCCAACAAACCATATATATTTTTTATGTGACAATAAAATAAATCAAATGAATATAGAAGAAGTCCACAGGGGTGACCCCAGCCCCTTCTTTTTGAAAACTTGTAAACGGTCGAGATCCACACCCCTAAACCATATATATTCTTTTATGGGACAACAAAACAAAACAAATGAACTATAGTTGGAGTCCCTCTGGGTCATCCCATACCCCTCATGTTTGAGAACTTGTAAACGGTTGAGATCCCCAACCCTTAACCATAAATATTCTTGTATTGTACAATATAACGAATCAAATAAAATATAAGGAGAGTCTCTCGTTGTAACCCCACCCCATCCTGTTTTGAGAACTTGTAAACAGTTAAGATCCACCCCCTTCTTTTCGAAAACTTAAAAACTGTCGAAATCTCCACACTGAAACAACATGTATTCTTGTACGGAATAATAAAACAAATCCGATGAAATAAAAGGCTAGTCCCCTAGGGTCACTATTACCCCTACCTCCTGTCTGTTTGAGAACTTATAAACTGTCTAGATCCCCACCCTAAATCATGAATATTACTGTACCATACATGATTTCAAGAAGATTTGAATGACTTACAGGTGTAATACCTAGACGTCACTTGTGCATATCACTTTAGTAGACCAGACGAATTTGTATTAGACTTTGCTTAATGTCAGGCGACCGTGGGAATGACTAATTTTGAGAGCTTTGTTTGGGAGACTTCGTAGCAGCATTCTGTTACAATTATTTCTTGATAAAGTTCTTTTTTTCTTTTTTAAGTAGGAAAAAAATTAACCATGCAATCTACACATTTACAATCTATTTAAAATATTACAATCTACCGTTGCAAACTTTCTACAGGTGCTATCCAGCACTTTGATTTACCAACTCGTCCAACTTATGACAAGGGTAAAATCCCTTTAAAAAATCAGTCTGACAACTCGCCTTAATTATGAAAAGGGTTAAAATTCAACTGAATAAAGGTCTGCATACTCGCCTCACTTACATCCTTTAAATTACTGTGAGTTGGTATTCAGGCATCCTGGTCTAGGGGTATGTGTCATGGATTGATATGCTAAAGGTCTTTTGAGTTCAAATCCCAGTATAGACTGGATTATTTCTACATAAATTTGGGAAGTTTGTCTTTATCAATAAATATTTTTAAGTTTTATTGTGGATTAAGCATACCCGCCAAAATGTTACAAAACAAAAGAAAGCATGCAAAACAAAGAAACTCAAGCTGGGGTAATCTGGTTGGGACGATCCGGCTTAGATCACCCCTGGTAGAACAAAGGAGCTGGGATGTAAGATGTGGTAAGACTAGAATATATACAGTCAATAAGTCGTGCTCACATTCAAATTATACATTAGCGAACACATCAATATAACTTAAGTTACAGCGAGAGGGGAAGTAATAACGCCATATGTGTTATATAGGAGTTTTGTTAACAAATATATAACCGGAAGACAAGTCCATAGACCTCTGATTTTCTTAATGGCTTTTGACTTGTCACTTAATGTACAGGATATATGTAAACATTTAGTAGCTAGCAATGTTGGATATGAAATATAAAACAAATTCCTTTAAAAAATGTTTTTTGATTTTGATTCATCTGTGCATTTGTCTACTTCCCCATTAATTTGCTCTATGAATAAAGCCCTTTCTTAACCACCCGAAGCTAACATTTCCGTTCATTAAGAATAATTTTAGTTTGACTTGGTAATCTATGCATCGTTGACAATGTAATGGAATTTGATGCGACTGTCATACAAGTGAGAGGTTTAGCTAGCTATAAAACCAGGTTCAATCCACCATTTTCTACATTAGAAAATGCCTGTACCAAGTCAGGAATATGACAGTTGTTATCCATTCGTTTGATGTGTTTGGACTTTTGATTTTGCCTTTTGATTTTGGATTTTCCTTTTTGAATTTTCCTCGGAGTTCAGTATTTTTGTGTTTTTACTTTTTTCTATGAATAATCGTTTACAATTATCTTTCCCAACCCCGAAGCCAACATTTCCGTTCATTAAGGATAATTTCAGTTTCACTTGGTAATCTATGAATAATCTTTTACAATTATCTTTCCCAACTAAGTCAAAGGGGAGGTTTTTTTGGGATCTTTTTAAAGTGTGACCCTTTGTTCATACCTAAGATCTTTTAATCACACTTAGTGTATTAAAGCTATAGAATCTTTTCTGTATGTCCAGTTGTGAGTCCTTAACAAAAGGTAAGAAAACTCGCTTTTTGTTGCCGGTTTAAACAATTTGATCTGGCGAGTTCGTTCCCTATTGTCTTCCTTGACTGAGTCAAAGAGGTGGGATTTTTCTTTTTTGTGTCTTTTGAAGTATGACCCATTGTTCATACCTGAGATCTTATAATCACAAAGAGTGTATTTTACCTTTATAATCTTTTCTGTGTGTCCAGTTGCTTCAGGTAGCAATACACAGTTAGGAGTTTAGTTTCGCATTTTGGCCCCTGTGGATTTTTCAAATAGGAAAGTTATTGTGTAATAAAATTCATTTTTAGACAGCTGAGTGCTAATTTAGCCTTCAAAGGTGGTTTATAAGTGCATCAAGATTATTTTTTACATGTTTTATGGGCTGTTTTCTGTTTGACAATCCGTATTTTCATAGCTAGACCGGCCATCGGTCCAGAAATTAATGTAATGTTTACAAACACTTTTTTTTCTACACGAAGTTTTTGACGCAATTTTACAAAAAAATGAGATGAAAGACATTTGGATTTGCTGAATGATATATGTACACAGTTTCAGAAAAGGTATTACTTCAAGCGATTGAAATTCTACTTTTAGCCAAATTTTGGGGAAATATGTGACATCTTTTCCCCCCTTTTTGCAATATTTTATAACAAATAAATGCAGATTGTTGCCATGGATACACCCAAAAGAAATTATATTTTACCATTTTATATACTGGATATAAAATCTATGGAAGATTCTGATTACATACATATGCCCATATATGACACAAACAGTAAGCTTGATATTGCAAGAAAGCAATGAAAAGGGGATGGTAAAATTTATAAGGGCAAATTTTAATATTTTTTCCTAACTGTTTATTGCTACCTTATGGCATACTTACCAAGCTCAGAATTGTATAATTTAAGACTTTTCATGCCTCAGATCTATTGATATTTAGATTCTAAATCAACTTCTGAGGAAATTAAGTGTTTAAGAATGACAATACATGTTAATTTTATTGTTTACAGTCCTTAGCAACCAAAATTAGACATTTTGACACAAGGCTTATATTTGTACTCTATCGGCTTAACTCTTGCTTCTGATGGATTGGGCTGCATGTAGTAGCCTAAGTATAGAACGCGTTGGTTTTTTTCTTGCGAATATATCAAATTATTGTTTTAATCAAGATTTCATGTTACATTTTGGCATATTTTAAATGTATAGTTAAATCAGAAGTAAGAAATTGGTTCCCTATCACCAAGTTTTTTAATCAAGTCTTTGATATGCAATAAGCATAAAGATTAACATTTTTATGCTTGAAATTGCTGAATTTTGTACTATTTTGCATCATCAGAGATCTTTTTAAGATTTTCAACATAAAAAAACTGACAAAAGAGGTATAGTTTTTAAGATTTTGCTAAAAGTTGAGGTAGAGACAAGATTTTACACTTTGACTTGGTACCTTTCTTTAAAATCAGTTTTTGTCGCGTTTCAGTGTCAACTGCTAACCTTCATAAAATATTCATTACTCAACCAATTTTCAAAAATAAAAGACCATTTTGCTCGATTTAGCTAGCAGAACACAGAACATAAGTTAAAAGGGAGAATTTGAAAAAAATATTTACTATTAAGGTAGCAATACACAGTTAGGAGTTTAGTTTCGCATTTTGGCCCCTGTGGATTTTTCAAATAGGAAAGTTATTGTGTAATAAAATTCATTTTTAGACAGCTGAGTGCTAATTTAGCCTTCAAAGGTGGTTTATAAGTGCATCAAGATTATTTTTTACATGTTTTATGGGCTGTTTTCTGTTTGACAATCCGTATTTTCATAGCTAGACCGGCCATCGGTCCAGAAATTAATGTAATGTTTACAAACACTTTTTTTTCTACACGAAGTTTTTGACGCAATTTTACAAAAAAATGAGATGAAAGACATATGATTTTCCTTGGATTTGCTGAATGATATATGTACACAGTTTCAGAAAAGGTATTACTTCAAGCGATTGAAATTCTACTTTTAGCCAAATTTTGGGGAAATATGTGACATCTTTTCCCCCCTTTTTGCAATATTTTATAACAAATAAATGCAGATTGTTGCCATGGATACACCCAAAAGAAATTATATTTTACCATTTTATATACTGGATATAAAATCTATGGAAGATTCTGATTACATACATATGCCCATATATGACACAAACAGTAAGCTTGATATTGCAAGAAAGCAATGAAAAGGGGATGGTAAAATTTATAAGGGCAAATTTTAATATTTTTTCCTAACTGTTTATTGCTACCTCAAGGAATTCCCGGAGAAAAGGGAAGGCAATGGGCTTTTTTCCCCGGGGACCTGATTTTCTTCCGCTTTTTAGCTTTTCGCTCGGCTATTCTCGATTACCGGCTGTGAATTCCATTTTTATTTATCACTGCAAAATAAAAGCAACATTAGTATACCGCTGTTCGATATTCATAAATCGATAGAGAAAATTCAAAACCGGGTTACAAACTAAAACTGAGGGAAACGCATCAAATATAAGAGAGCTACAACACAACATTAAAATGTAACACACACAGAACCAGAAATAAAAACTTCCAAAAGCGGAAATTAGCTCATTTTTGATTGGCGAAAGCTATGTGTTATCATGTGTCGGGATTCAATTGTTTATTGTTGTCATACTCTCCACAAGGAGTCGTAATTATTAAGAAGAAAAAAATTCACTGCTGATTATACTCATAGTAATGACAGGAAATTAATTATCAGTATAAGATTAAAAGATATATATTTAGTATAACCTATCATACCTGGTCGTTATCTACAACAAAGCTTAGTTGATATATAGTTTTGCATATGCCTTTGTTTACCTATGATTAGGTCGCGATTTCCACCATAATTTTTTTTCATACATATGAGAGAGAAAAATGATAGCCAGAAACGATTAAATGTAACAGATGATACATCTTACATCTATTCACATCGTACATTGTCACAGTTACAAATCAAATGTTGTTTTTCGTACTCGGCCTTGTGTTTTCGCAAGTCTTTTGTGATTAAAACAGATTTTATCTTCCCTCTTACAATCGTTAAAGTGATATGGATATTTCCGCAAGCATTTTTTGCATTGGAAAGTTTAGTAATTCAAATGCTTGCTCTTTCTGTGATCTATGTAGTCCGCTTCATTGAATTTCTTTACATTTCCAAATTCGGAGGTAAATATCTTAGATGATTCATTATAAACCTTGACATGTAGTCTCAATAAAAACCTCGATGCATAAGGTTTTCCACAACTATCGCGTAGGAATTTATGATCAACCAGGATCATTCCACCATTTTTTTCTTTAAAAAATATCCTGTACGAAGTCAGGAATATGGTCATTGTTATATTATAGTTCGTTTCTGTGTGTGTTACATTTAACATAGTGTTTCTTTTGTGTCGTTTGTTTCCTCTTATATTTGAGTGTGAACTATAAAACGTGTCGTGGTACTTTTCTATCCCAAATTTATGTATTTAGTTTTGATGTTTAATTTGTTATTCTCATCGGATTTTGTCCAATGCTTAGATCGTTTCTGTGTATGTTACATTTTAATGTTGTGTCGTCATTCTCTTGTATTTAATGCATTTCCCACGGTTTTGATTTATGACCCGGACTTGGTTTTTTCTATTGATATATGAGTTTTGAACATCGGTATACTACTGTTGTCTTTTTTATCTGCCCTTGGTGATGATAGTCAAGGCTCTATTTTTCAATGAACTCAGAAGGGCAAAAAGAACAAAAATAAGGGTTTCTGTTTTTACCACAAAGGTTGTTTTCTTTGTGTGTGATTTATGGAAGACTTTCAAAGTAGTTATCAAAGGTATCAGGATTATAATTTAGTACGCCAGACGCGCGTTTCGTCTACATAAGACTCATCAGTTTCGCTCACATCAAAATAATTATAATGCCAAACAAGTACAAATTTTAAGTGGTCACATCAACTAGTCTGAAATTCAGGGGACTAATTCCGTTTGGTAATATTCTAATTATGCAATCTGTTTCCTCTTTATCTGCTCGCAAATGGGTCAGCCAGCTTTGGTGAGTCACTTTTAAATTTTTGGTCCTCAATGCTCTTCAACTTCGTTCTTGTTTGTCTGGCGTATTAAATTATAATGCGGGTAACTTTTGATAACTATTAACACCACTGGGTCGATGCCACTGCTGGTAGACGTTTCGTCCCCGAGAGTATCACCAGTCACTTTTGTGTTGACATGAATATCAATTACATGGCCATTTTTATAAGTTTCCTGTTTACAAAACTTTTTTTTTTCTTATCCCAGGAAGAGATTACCTTAGCTGTTTTTGGCACAACATTTTGGAATTTTGGGTCCCCAAGGCTCTTCAACTTTGTAATTGTTTGGCTTTATAAATAAAGGCAACAGTAGTATACCGCTGTTCGAAACTCATAAATCGATTGAGAAAAAACAAATCCGGGTTACAAACAAATCAAATATAAGAGGAGAACCACAACACAACAGAAACACAACATCAAAATGTAACACACACAGAAACGAACTATAATTATACCATGGCCATATTCCTGACTTGATACAGGACATTTTAAAGAAAAAATGATAGGTTGAACCTGGTTTTGTATTTTTTTTTATATGAGCATCACTGATGAGTCTTTAGACGAAACGCATTAAAATATAATCATTGTACCTTTGATGACTATTATTTGACATTTTAAGCATTTTTTATTCGAACGTCTGCAGGTGTGAATATAAAATTTCGATCCGATATAATGATAACACGGTATAGCCCTTTCAACTGCGTTATGCATTTGTTCTTATGCTTTTTACCCCACATTATTACATGGATACTTTCTTATTTCAGATATACAAATAAACAAAACAAACTTATCTTTGCTTGTCTGAAACTCCTACCTCTAAATGTATGCTGTCAATTACAATATTATTATATTACACATTTTCCACTTCTTCATCAAACTTAAAAAGAACGACGAAATATGCAAGAGGGACAGTCAACCTCGTAAATCTAAAATAAACTGACAACGCCTGGCTAAAAATAAAAAAAGACCAACAATAGAACACATGACACAACATAGAAAACTAAAGAATAAGCAACACGATCCCCACCGTAGGGGTGATCTCAGGAGCTCCAGAAGGGTAAGCAGATCCTGCTCCACATGTAGCACCCGTCGTGTTGCTTATGTTATAGCAAATCCGATAAATTATCTAATTCAGTAGGTCACATTCATGAAAGGAATGGGGATTGTAGTTTTCATTTGTGAAACGGTTATTCCATAACGGTCAACCAACTCGTGATGGCGTCCGTAAAATTTACGAAGGAATGATTTCAACTGCACCATTTGGAACTCTTGGTTTAATAGCTTCCTTGTGAGCAGCAATTCTCTATCAAGAAAAACATGATAGGAAATTCAAGCACGGAAATATCGTATCAGTTGAGAGATATATACCACGTATGCAGGTGCTGCTGGAATAATGCTACTTAGAAATGGATATTTCACAATTGGAAAGCTGAAATGATCTTTTTGTCGTAAAGTTTTGTTTTCAACCGACCCTTATGGCCAATTTCTATATGTTAGTCGAGATATGAGGCCGACTTAACTGTATCTGTTGTATCCTTTATCTCCAGTTCGATGGTATAGATGCACGAAACAAGGACATTTTTTTTTCTTTTCTTATCATCAGGAGAGTTTCGTTTTGCCACATTGCATGACTTTTGCATGAACAGCAACGTTTTATTGCACTAGGTTCGTTAAACGTGTTAGCGGAAAATTAAGCAATTATACTTGGGTAAGTTTGTTGTTTCTTTGTCACGTTATTAAATTTTTCTGTCATATTTACAATTCGCCTTTATGATTAGGTTCCATTACAACATCCCCACAACTAGAAATTCATACGCCTCATTTTAGACTTTTACCTCGAATTTGACATACTGTAACGATTTCACCCCTCAAACTGAGTGGTAAGTTAAATTGAATAAGGAGGCTCGATCAAACACAAATTGCATGGATCCTTTGAGTTTGTATATGGTTAAAATAATAACTACTAATAATTAAAGAATATTGACAACACGAGTTCTATTAATTTAATGATACGATAACTGAATCGTAACACAGCCCCCTAACCACTAGGCGTTTGTCCTCAAATGCACAGAAACTATCTATACATTTATTTAATTAATTGGTTGGTTGGCTCAAAATCTGAAACACAAAATCTAATAAGACAACACTGTCTTTAGTCCTGGTATCTTTGATGAGTTTATTTAATACCAAACTCATTATATACACTCTAACTTAAAACTTGTCTATTCACATACCAGGAAATGGGTAATGAAAATTCAACAACAAATTATGTCAAATAATGACATAATAAATAGCACTATCAATGGATGTAAAATCCATAATTAACAAGACATTCTACTGTTATATGAATAAATAAGCCATTACTGGACAGTAAAACCTGAGAAAAAGGATAAATTACCTTTCAGTCATAAAGACATCAGAGGGCTTTTCTAAGGGAATACTGTAACTGCATCAAGAATACCTATCATCATGCATAAAAGAAATATTAAGTAACACACATGTATATATTATAATATGCATTCCCAATGTTCTTCACATAATCCTATGAAAAAATTATCCTAATAAAATCCACCCCATGTTCATTCCTAAAGCAAGCTTAACTAGAACTGCTGTAGATTTAATATTTTCTTCTGGACGGCGAGTATCAGGTGTCGCAACTCATAGTAGTTGCACTTAACCTGTAACTCCCGTAAACTGCGTTCATCTCTAGGCAGCACATCTGAATAGATCCTGGCCTTACCCTGGTTCCTCAAATAGTTAAGTATGAGGGGAAAATGACATTTCTATCTACAATATAGGTGTAGCGTCCATCAAATAGGTATGGCGTTTTACACTGGAGTCTTCTTTGGTCATCTCTGATAAAAGTGAATCTGGGCAGGACTGGGTAACAGTTACCGAAGTTTCAAATCTTGTTCCACCAACATTCATAAAGAAACGAGGTTATTGGCTCTTATTTATCTGTTCCAACTTTAACTTCTTTACTTGGGTAGGGGTGTATATGGCAGCAGTTTGTATTATGTCTGATGGGGAGAAAAGTTCTTGGGTTGATGATTATGCTTGACAAGGCTGTATGGAGTATGCTTGACAAGGCTGTGTTGACAAAGGGAGACATAAACTAGTGGAGATGACGGGTAGTTCCAATGATGGTAGTTCCACAACAGAGACATCAATATTAGGGATGGCTGTATCAATATCGGGGACGGTTATAACAGAGATGGCTGTATCAATATCGGGGACGGTTATAACACGGATGTCTGTATATGGCATATCAGGATCGGCGCTGGTCTTGCAGGGATCACTTGGCAGAGGAGAAATAGGTTCCACTGCCGAAGTTAAATACACAATATCATTCTAAAAAGCATCCTCCTCTGGATCACATCGTGGAACTTCCTCAATAATGTAACGCCTCTGATATAGCATTACAAAACTCATGTTTATAAATGTGTGTGTAGTTATTTGTTTAACACTAGATACAAATCAACCTTGGTAGCAGGTCTTTTAAAGTCTTTCACTCGTAATCACTGAAAAATAAGACATGCTGGCCTTCAGAAATTCAGTAAGTTGCCTGGTTGTGTCAGTGGATATGGATTTGTCTTCTGGCGTGTATGTATCCTCCCTCCTAGTCTCGCACACATTATTGTTTCAGGTAGTTATAAGGTTAGTGTACTTGTCGTGACATTTCTCATGCTGTTTTACCATGTAGCCATCACACTTTGGTTGTGAATATTGTAACGTTCCGGGGTTTTCTTGTCAGGATATACAACCGTATTTACTTTTGTGGGTCTCAGCTGGTGAAGGAAGTAATAATAAATACCATAATGGAGTTCATAAATTGTATTAAATATTATTATCAATTCAATTCAACAGATACAGTAATTCATATAACACATAAATATTTGAGTTATCTTAAGTTTAAATATAATTTGCTTGGTGCAATATATTTTCGATTGCAAGTTAAGTTCTGCGATCGTTCTGCATTGAGGGGAAAAATCCTACTCTGTGCACGCAAACCTTGCTATTTATACTTTGGCACCGCCCACAAATATGACGTGCTACACAAGAAAAGCAAAACATGAGGAATGGCACTGATAAGTAAAAGTAGCGACAAACTGAGACAAATTTGGGCAAATGCACCGTTAAATGAAGATGACACATCGATTAAATAGAATCATTAGATATGTTTAAGTACAGGTAAACCACCTTGTGGAAAAAGGATTTGTCCTCAAATCAATGGTTTGTCAGCCATGCAGAAGTATCAGTTAATACCAGATTAGTATATGAACCTCCTTTTTTTTAACAATAACGTCGTAACAGGTTAAAAATAACACTCTTTCTCTTTTAGCACAATGAAATCAAAGGTCCATATTTCATTATAGCAATTGAAGTTCAGTGCAGTAAGCTTTTACTTAAATCTATAATTTACACAATCAACAACAAGAAGACATTTTTCAAGGCAAGAATGTCAATCGCAATTGTTCAGTCTCTTTCTGAGAATACTATATATATATTTTTTAAAATTTTGTTTCTATCACAGACATTATTCCGGGGAACGTCATTATAACTATTGAGAGTCATTTCTCCACATGTTCTTTGGTCCTGTTGGTTTGATTTACACCGAAAATTTTATATATTGAAGTATATGTATGATATTAGTCATTAAATTTTTCCACACGCTACTACAGTAGTCCTGGTGTTTTATTCTACACCCACAACTTATATATATAGTATTTCTTAGTTCCTGTATAATAACAGTATTTCACTATTTCACTGTCAATATAATATGAGGCAGGCATAACCTGTGAATGCGGGACGAAGTCTATATGTATTTTTTTTTTAATTCAAACATGTTAAATAAAAGAAACGGAAATACCGTAACGTTCCCGATTTTGGTTCTGTTGTTAGGGATTTAGCTGTGACGTTCTTTAAGTTATGACGTCCTAATCAATGTAAACGAAAGAAACGCTTTCATCAGGTAACGTTTTTTTTCATATCAATCAATTATTAAAAATGAACTTGTATTGAGTTCCGATCTTATATTTTACTAGACTGATAAATATATATTTTATTCAAAGTCTCATGCAAACAAGACCGGAAAAGGAAGCACATGTCTGCGCAAATGCGGGAAAAACCGGAACAGGAAGTAGATCTGAAAAAAAAGTTGGGGAACGTTTTGAGTCGTTTGAGTTCATTAGTAGAATGAAAAATTCGGGAAGTTTTCCAGATTTTTTTTTTATATTTTTTTTTATTGATTTTTCTACCATAATTGGGGACGAATACTCTAGTCGTATCAATATAATAATAAATATTTTTTTCTAACTACTCGTAACGAAATATACTGCCAATTGAATTACAATGGGAATGTATATAATACTGCTTACTGCACCAAACAACAATGTTACAACACCCAAGCCTGGGCAATAAAAATTCAATATCTAAAATCAACTCGTCAAGAAATAAATACTTGGTTAAAATCAATTTGATGTAACATACATACACCTATTTGCTCAAATGAGGTCTTATCAACTAAAGTTCACTTTGGGTTCCTGCGATTAACATAAATAAAACAGCATGTAACTATATAGGTCTCAGGAACTCGAAGTGATACGAGGATTAGGACACCCCAAACATTGAACTTTATCATAAATTTAATAAACCACCCTCCCAAGAGATGTGGGGGATATTTATTGACAATCTCCACTGGAAAACAGGTTACCAGTGGAAATTGCAATACAGAGTGACTGAAACTGACGGAAATTACAGTAGTAGGCCAAGGATGCCATCTACCGTATTAAATTTTGTAAATACATAGTGAATATAGGAACTAAATGTCACTCCAACAAATGTCCTTGTAGTATGTCCACAATTCATTTCTGCAAAAGACAATACAGGTGGGTAAGATTATAAAATGTACATTCTCTCTGTAGTTCACGGAGAGCAATCGCTGTTCTTGGAAAGGTTGACAAATCCATACTGCACTCCGATTGTAAATAATAAAAAATATGCACAAAATGACGGGGGGTCTCTATCCAGAAAGTATGTGTATATATTGTCCACTTTGTATGGTTTTAAAGGTGAGTCTTTCAAAATCATATAAGACAATATTGCTGATGGGTCTTGTTGTAGGGTGGGAACACATGTTTCAAAGCGGCTGCCTCCAACATTAAGGATTATTCTAAATTTTTGGCAATCAGCCATAGCTTTCAATTGTAAAACATTTTTTTCGGGTGGGGATTTAACTACTGTCAGTAGATAGTGCATGCACACTAGGTGCATTCAACTCGGGGCTGTACTCGTCTGATAATACATCAAGTT
Organism: Mytilus galloprovincialis; assembly: GCF_965363235.1. Lineage (NCBI taxonomy): Eukaryota > Metazoa > Mollusca > Bivalvia > Mytilida > Mytilidae > Mytilus > Mytilus galloprovincialis. The sequence continues at coordinate 65,574,510 of NC_134838.1, read as the reverse complement.
GTTTTGACTGTTGGCTAGACTGAAGCTGCACAATTTTCCTTAGATACATTATCAGTAGTCTCAAATAGAGGTTCAGCTATAAAAAAATTAAGTTCATCTGGGTAAACGGTGCTTGGCGCTCCTTCATAAAATAAAGGTTCAACAGGTGGAACTAAAGTTGGTGCGTTAACATGAGGGAGAGGAGGCATCAATTTCTCTGCGGGGCTGATAATAATTGTCCTAGACTCGGGTATGAGGGTGGATGATCTTGTGGGGGACCTGATTGGAGACGGAGAACGCTTTCCTTTCTTTTTATTCACACTATCTGCTGACTGATTTACTTTATCTTCTTTATTTTCTACTGATATTAATTTGTCTTTTGAATTTTATTTTCTTGGTTGTGTATCATTTCATATATTGTTCTGAGTACTTTTCTCCAGTTTAGTGTTTTCATCTGACTGTTGTTTTCTATTTTGTGATTTTGGTACATTTATATTAGTGTTATTTTCTTTATTATCATTTTGTGGATGAATTTCAATTATCCTTTGCCGGCTTTCTCTTTGAATTTCTTAAGTTTTTGTTGTTCGGCTTTCCCAAATAAAAAGTTTTCTCTGCTGACATATTTTAAGTCACGCCCACCTGAATCCCACTTCTGACACCAATGTAACGTTCCGGGGTTTTCTTGTCAGGATATACACCCGTAGCTACTTTTGTGGGTCTCTGGTGAAGGAAGTAATAATAAAAAACATAATGGAGTTCATAAATTGTACTAAATATTATTATCAATTCAATTCAACAGATACAGTAGTTCATAAAACACATGAATAGAGTTATCTTAATATAAACAAAGATACATTTTATTCCTAACTGCTATATTATAATTCCTAATGCACTTGGTGCAAAGAAATCCAGTCGGTGCAAGAATCTAGTCGGTGCTAGAAATTTACTTGGTGCACACCGAGCAAATAATTTCAGATACTGCTTGGTGCAGGTTATATATTTTTAACCTCATAATTTTATAAGGATCATAAAAGACTAATATTTAAATATCTAAAAGCTTTCTATTAAAGAACATACTTTTCACCAAGTAATTCCACTTGGTGCATGTGCTTGGTGCTAGCCAAAATGAAAACACCGAGTACGCTACTTGGTGCAATACGGCAGACGCAGGTTTTATGATATTCTCCGAACAATGAATTAAATTATCTTTACAAAGTTTCAGAATAAACAATTACCAATCTCTGGTTAAATCTTAAATGATTTTGCGTCATGTTACTGCATAAGTTTAAATATAATTTGCTTGGTGCAATATATTTTTTCGATTGCAAGTTAAGTTCTGCGATCGTTCTGCATTGAGGTGAAAAATCCTAATCGGTGCACGCAAACCTTGCTATTTATACTTTGGCCCGGCCCACAAATATGGCGTGGTACACAAGAAAAGCAAAACATGAGGAATGGCACTGATAAGTAAAAGTAGCGATAAACAGAGACAAATTTGGGCAAATGCACCGTTAAATGAAGATGACACATCGATTAAATAGAATCATTAGATAGGTTTAAGTACAGGTAAACCACTACTCTCATAAAAATACCATACGAGGCGTACTCGGGGACATCTGCATGGAGAAGTGTGGAACGGAGGCCACAAATTACACACGATGAAAAATACACGTTTAAGTTTATGAAATAAGGCCAAGGACCAGACCGTAACAATATGGGCACCAGCGACACTTAATAAATTCGTTACTATGTTTTCTTCTTCTGTGCCTTTGGAGGCTGTCCCTTACAGAAAGCAAGATATTAGAGGCAACTTGTGCCAATTGAAGTTAGAACTAAAAAGAAGGACGAATGTTGTTACCTAAATGTACCGGACGGCACTATATTGGATATGAAGGAAGTTTGGACCTCTGACCAGCCAACAACACCATCAACAGAAGAATAAGGGCTTATTAAAGGGTATATTTAAGTAAGTGCTGGGTAAGTAGGTCTCTTATTTTTAGTTCGAGGACGAACCCTTTTTAACCCTGGGTAGGGGTAGTGTTATGCCTAAGGGTAGGAGTTAAGGATGATAGGTTTATATGTATCATATTTCATTCTTTTCTTGTGTTGCTATAAAAAGGTGTAACAATACTTCCCACTAAGGAATTCTCCATCTCTTTCAATAAATTAGAAAGTACCTCTTTCTGCTTTCACACTGACTCTTTCCTGTTCTCTTTTAGCTTCTCATCTCCTTTCTTACTTGCCCTCTCTTCCTCCTCAACCTCCTTTCCCTTCTTACTCTCCTTTTTCGCCACTTCTTTTTCTTCCTTTCTCTCCCTTTCTTCCTCTGATGTTCTCTTCTCCTGCACCTTCTTAATTCTCTTCTCTTTCTTCACTCCATTCCCAAATACCATATTATCTTCAGTTCCCAGGTACTGTCCTCTGCTTCTTTGCCCCATGGTCCTGTTACTAACTGTGATACCTCTTTTTGCTATCTGTCTGCAGCTCCTTTTTTATACGCCCGTTAAAATTTTGACAGGACGTATAATGGTATAAAAATGTACGGCTTCTGTCTGTACGGCGTAAACATGTCGCACCGTAACTTGAGAACGACTCATCCAAATTTCATGAAACTTTAAACAGTTGTTCCTTTCGATGGTCAAACGATCTGTATACTTGTTGTTGAAAATAAGATTAAAACTCTTTGAGTTACGGGACTTTGTAACTAAAACAGGGGTGTGGTTTATTTACATGTCGCGCCGTATCTCAAAAAAAAATTATGATACTTGCTTAAAACTCTGCACACTTCTTAGTTATAGTAATCTCAAGATCTGTATAATTTATGGTGATGATTCAAAATTTTATTTTTGAGTTATTGAGTATTTTGTTACACAAGGGGGATAGGGTTTTTGAAATGTCGCGCCATATCTCAAAAACGATTTATGATTATTGCTTAAAACTTTACACACTTATTAGTTATATTAATCTTAAAATCTGTATGGTTTTTGGTTTTGATTCAAAACTTTATTTAAGAAATATTGAGTTTTTTGTACAAAAATGGGCGGGTGGGCTTTCACGCTGTATCTCAAAAAACAATTTATGATTATTGCTTTAGACTTTACACACTTCTTAGTTATATTTATCTTAAGATATGTTTACTTTTTTATGATGATTCAAAATTTGATTTTAGAGTTATTATTGAGTTTGTTGTTATAAATGAGTTTTCACATGTCAAGCTGTATCTCAGAAACTATTTATGATTATTGCAAAAAAGACGACGGGCGTATCATGCGCTCATGGCGCAGCTGTTTATCTCTTCCTTGTCCACTTACTCTGTTTTTATCTTTTCCTCTCCCTGTCTTTGAAACAGAAGGATCTGATCCTCTTCCTCCTTTGTGCAAGTCATTGTGGTCCTGTTGATTAACCGTAATATCCCCCCTCCCCCCCAAAAAAAAAGTTTATTTTCAACAATATATGGGCCTTTACAATTATTTTGTAACTTTGGACACAATCCTTTTACACGACGAGGATTGTAAATTATAATCCTGGTACCTTTGATAACTATTGTGCAACCATACTGGATCTCCTGCATCAAATTTTCGCATCTTCGTTCCAACATCATAATTTCTTTTCGTTCTGTCGCTTGACAGTTTTAATTTATTTAGTGTAAATTTATGAATTACCTCCAACTTTTGGGATAGTTCATATGCATAAACAGTTTTTAAATTCATTGTCGACTTTTCAGTCTCTGGTCTACCCAGAAGTAAGTCTAATGGAAGATTAACTCCAAATAACATGGAACATGAAGATGTACCCAAACTCTCATGTTCTAATGACCGATAGGCCCACATTAATAAATAAAGATATTCTTCCCAATCTCTGGTGTTTGCTTACAAAAGCAGATAACATCGTCGCAATGGTTGAATTTAACTTTTCAACCATACCATCCGATTTTGGTCGGAATGGTGTTGTACGGGTTTTATGGATACCAAAAATATTACACATTCAAATACACGAGATTCAAAATTAGACCCTTGGTCTGAGAGAATATAAAGGGGAACCCCAAAAAAGGTTACTATCCTTTTCACAAATTTCATAGCTACTGTAACCGCTTCAGTGTCTGGAATTGGAATAGCTTCTGTCTATTTGGGAGAAAAAAATCCTGAACTACCATTAGATAGCGATTATTATTCACACTTATTGGTAAAGGTCCTAGAATGTCAATAGCCATTCTTCCCAAATGAACCTTCAAGATACAGTTTCATTGGGGCCTTAGTTTTTTACAAGCTGCTTTCGACTCTATTAAACGGCACCAGTATCTGAGCAGAAAATTGCCTCTTTTCCAAAAAAGTTTATCCGAAGGTAGTAGATCTTGTTGTTATATATTCCGTATCAACTTTGCAAATAATACACGATGGTCTTGTCGTATTATAGGTTCTGCGTAATGACTTTGTTTATCATTTTAATAACGTGTTACAGTATTATTTTATTTATCTTTATTTACCTTTGCTGGTTTTGGTGATATATATGTGACGTGACTCTGTACTTATGCATCCCGTTATTGTTTTATAATTTTTGTATTCTTAGGTATCATGTTTGCTTACGTGCATCTATTTGCCTTTTGTGTTTCTTTGATACTTATGACGTGGCTTTGTACATTCCGCAATTGTGTTATTATTATATGATGAAGTTTTATTTTGTCATTTGTTCTTCTTCCTTGTAACATGTCAATTTTTTTATCCAAATTTTTTATTTACATTTTTGAATTTCATCATTTATGTCCTGCATTTTATCTATTGACTGCTGATCATGTTGTATATGCAACTTTGCCAAAGCTGTCATGCGTACATTTAAAGTTTTCATGCTACTCGCCATCGACAGGTTTTGTGCTTGGATACATGTTTTAATTAGCAAACTTTGTCTTTTAAATGTGTGACAACTGTTGTTGTAATTTGTTCTTCAACTGCATTTTTGTTATTTTTATCGCTGATCAGAATAAATGCTACTTCTGTATTTCCCTCTCCGTTTGTATTAAGATTTTTATAAAAATAAGTACAAATTGAAATCTTGTGCAGTGACAGTTAATGCCATTTGCAAAGTCTTATTCTGTAACCAAGATTTATAATTTGATATATAGCCAAACATTCATGTTCTTTTGTTCAACGTATAGCAACATTATCTTAATTTATGTAATTGAACAAACTAATTACACTTACTGTTATATGTCTAAAAAAAAACTCACCACTAGCAGCAAATCAAACTCTGTAATCCCAAAGTATAGAATTCTCACTCATTAAAACCTTGTTTATTGGCACATAATCAATATTTTAAAAATTGCTAAAGTTACAGAGTTGTATGGCGTAGCACGGGTTTTGAGATTAGATATTGGATTTTGTATCTATTTCAAATGTGTTTGAAAAAGGTGAAATATTGGAGTAAAATTTCATTTGTATCTTTTGAATTTTGATATCATTAAGATATACCATTTGTTCCACTGGACAAAGGCAGAATGTAGAAAACAAGGCTCCCTAATGTGACTTTTTATACCCCCGCTTTAAATGTCCCATGAAACTTTCGTCACATTTTTCTCAGGAACTACACATCCACCCTTTCTGTAATTTGGTATCAACATTTATATATGTCAGCCATACCGTGTGATGCGTTTTCAGATTCATCACTTGACAACTTCCTGTTTACCGAACACTTGTATGATTTTACACATGATAGCCAAGTTGAAAATTTTTGTCACATTTTTCTCAGGAACTACAATACAAGGATTTCTGAAATTTGGTTTCAGGGTTTATCTAAGTCAGCTATACCGTGTGATGCGTTTTCAGATTGATCACTTGACAACTTCCTGTTTACCGAACACTTGTATGATTTTACACATGATAGCCAAGTTGAAAATTTTCGCCACATTTTTCTCAGGAACTACAATACAAGGATTTCTGAAATTTGGTTTCAGGATTTATATAAGTCAGCTATACCGTGTGATGCGTTTTCAGATTCATCACTTGACAACTTCCTGTTTACCGAACACTTGCATATTTTTACACTATTAATATTATCCACTTGCGGCGGGGGTATCATCAGTGAGCAGTAGCTCGCAGTTTCACTTGTTATGACTGTTTTTGAAATGTTTAAAGTCATAAGAAACCTCAAATTAAAAAAAATATGCATCGTTTTTTTATAACTAAATGGATAGTTTTCATTATACAACTTATGTACATATACTTTTTTTCTGAGGAAAATTCTTTAATTTTTCCACATTTAGAAGAAGTTTACTTATATTTAATTGCTTGCTTCCAGGAAGCAATTCACCGACATATTTTCCGTATGCATAGTGACCTGAGCGTGACCCTCCTCGTAAAAATCCGGTGATCGCAATACGCATGGATCTGTCATTAAAATAAACAATTATCTGATTATACATGCTAAACACGTGCTCAATACCCATGCTTTTTGTTATTTATTTACTATAAGGTGACAATCGGTAAACTTCGATGAGCAGCCATATTTGTTAAATCATAACAAGACAGGGAGAGAAATAATTGACGATTGTACGATATATTTGAGTAAAAAATGATAAAATCGTGCACAGAGGACTAAGTTTACGATATATACAAAGTCATGTATTGGTTCAATAATTGGATAAATATTATTTTTCACCACTCACTCGTTTCATATGACTTTAACAGAGAGGATTTGAAAAAGAAATGGTATTGAAACATTGTGCTTTTTAAAGTAATCTTAAAGAAAGAATATTGGATCAAGAAATAAAACAAACTACAGGAAAATGAAAATGATCAAAAACTGAAATTCAATATCTTAGTAGTAGCTTTCTTAAAAGCACTAATATCACATTTGGAACAACAAACACAGTCTATGGTTCTCAATGCTCTTCAACTTCGTACTTTATTTGGCCTTTTTAACATTTTTGGATTCGAGCGTCACTGATGAGTCTTTTGTAGACGAAATGCGCGTCTGGTGTATATACTAAATTTAGTCCTGGTATCTATGATGAGTTTATTTACTCAGACTCGATTAAACGGCACCAGTCTCTGAGCAGAAAGTTGATGAACAAGGATAATGTCAAACTATGTCTTGCCTCTTTTCCAAAAAAGTTTATCCTAAGGTAGAAGATCTTGTTGTTATATATTCCGTATCAACTTACAAAATAATACACGATGGTCTTGACGTAGTATAGGTTCTGCGTACTGACTTTGTGAATTATCCAAGTAACGTGTTACAGTATTCTTTTATTTATCTTTATTTACCTTTACTGTTTTTGGTGATATACATTTGACGTGACTCTGTACTTATGCATCCCGTAATTGTTTTATAATTTTTGTATTCTTACGTTTCATGTTTGCTTACGTGCATCAATTTGCCTTCTGTGTTTCCTTGATACTTATGAAGTGATTCTGTACATCCCGCCATTGTGTTATTATTATTTGATGAAGTTTTATTTTGTCATTTGTGCTTCTTCCTTGTAACATGTCAAATTTTTTATTTACATTATTGAATTTCATCATTTCATCATCCTGCATTTTATCTGTTGATCATGTTGTATATGCAACTTTGCCAAAGCTGTCATGCGTACATTTAAAGTGTTCATGCTAGTACTCGCAATAGACAGATTGTGTGCTTGGATACATGTTTTAATTCGCAAACTTTGTCTTTTAAATGTTTGACAACTGTAGTTGTAATTTGTTCTTCAACTGCATTTTGTTATTTTTATCGCTGATCAGAATAAATGCTACTTCTGTATTTCCCCCTCCGTTTGTATTAAGATTTTTATAAAAATAAGTACAAACTGAAATCTTGCGCAGTGACAGTTAATGCCATTTGCAAAGTCTTATTCTGTAACCAAGATTTATAATTTGATATATAGCCAAATTCATGTTCTTTTGTTTAACGTATAGTAACATTATCTGAATTTATGTAATTGAACAAACTAATTACACTTACTGTTATATGTATATAAAAAAAAACTCACCACTAGCAGCAAATCAAACTCTGTAATCCCAAAGTATAGAATTCTCACTCATTAAAACCTTGTTTATTGGCACATTATCAATATTTTAAAAATTGCTAAAGTTAGAGTTGTATGGCGTAGCACGGGATTTGAGATTAGATATTGGATTTTGTATCTATGTCATGTGTGTTTGAAAAAGGTGAAATATTGGAGTAAAATTTCATTTGTATCTTTTGAATTTTGATATCATTAAGATATACCATTTGTTCCACTGGACAAAGACAGAATGTAGAAAACAAGGCTCCCTAATGTGACTTTTTATGACTGTTTTTGAAATGTTTAAAGTCATTAGAAACCTCAAATTAAAAAAAATATGCATATGTTTTTTATAACTAAATGGATAGTTTTCATTATACAACTTGTGTACATATACTTTTTTTCTGAGGAACATTCTTTAATTTTTCCACATTTAGAAGAAGTTTACTTATATTTAATTGCTTGCTTCCAGGAAGCAATTCACCGACATATTTTCCGTATGCATAGTGACCTGAGCGTGACCCTCCTCGTAAAAATCCAGTGATCGCAATACGCATGGATCTGTCATTAAAATAAACAATTATCTGATTATACATGCTAAACACGTGCTCAATACCCATGCTTTTTGTTATTTATTTACTATAAGGTGACAATCGGTAAACTTCGGCTTCATCACACGGCATTTAATGAGCAGCCATATTTGTTAAATCATAACAGACGGAGAGAGAAATAATTGACGATTGTACGATATATTTGAGTAAAAATTGATAAAATCGTGCACAGAGGACAAGTTTACGATATATACATGTATTGGTTCAAGAATTGGATAAACATTATTTTTCACCACTCACTCGTTTCATATGACTTTAACAGAGAGGATTTGAAAAAGAAATGGTATTGAATCATTGTGCTTAAGTAATCTTAAAGAATCTCAAACTACAGGAAAATGAAAATGATCAAAAACTGAAATTCAATATCTTAGTAGTAATCAGACAATGACCAGGGGTGACTTTGAAGTCATAACGAGTTATCACGAAAAGAAAATGGATGAAATTTCTAAGACTGTTGTTGCAGAGTTGAAAAAACTTTTGGAGAAAAGGAATGACTCATAGTTTCAATTTAGAAAGAAAGACGCTCACATATGGTGCAGAATCTGCTTACCCTTCCGGAGCACCTAACAACCAGTTTTTGTATTGTTAAGTCTTAAGTGTTCTATGTTGTGTCTTGTGTACTTTTATTTGTCAGTTTGTCTTTTTCTTTTTTAGCCATGGTCAGTTTATTTTGGCTCTTGGAGTATGAACGTCCCTATGATATCATTCGCCCCTCTTTTAGTAAAAGAACTATTCTCTTCAATGCAAATTTTTTCATGAAAAGAAACTTTCGATGATTTTCTCTTTTTTGTCTTATCAATCCTTAATCTAATTAAAATTAAATAAGACAATTAACTCTTTATCTTAAATTGAAAAAAACTAAACAGTACCATTCATTTTATTGATGTAATGACAATTGCCCTTCTTTTTATATACATTTTGTGTATATAAATGCAGCTTTATTTTTCAATCAACTCACTTTTGAATTATTATTCTAAGCACTTACAAAGTTTGATTTACCAGCTTTATACCATGTAAAATAAAAATGAATTGAATGTAAATCCTTGCAATATCAAACAATAGACAGATTGAAGTACCGTAAATATACAAATGCGTATAACAAAACTATTTAGTTTTATTTCAATTTATTGATAACAAATCATCATTTATAACAGTAAAAATGATATTCAAGGATCTTATTACAGGGTTCAATTAGTAGTCTTTACAACATTATTAAAACCTGTTGAAGAATTGATAAGATATCTGAAAAGTATTTAAATACACGGGCTCGGTAAACAGCATCACCGTAAACATGTGAAATGCCATCCTGTTTCTAATTAAATTCTAAAGCCACATCCAAACTTTCAAACTAAAACTTTGTATTTATGAATAATTTGAGTAAACATGGTAAAGATTTTAAGTAATTTGTTGTAACAAAATCCTTGACTTTATTATTAATCAGTGCTGCATAGATAACATACTAGGTTCATGTTTACAAAAATTAATCCTTCATTAAAAGATTCATAATTAGAATACTCAAGTGAATCATTTTGATAGTAAACAAGTGACAAAAAATAACAAAACAATTGATTACAAAAAAGAAGAAAAAAAAAAACCAACGAAATAAATCGATCTGTAGCAACTAAGGTGACACAAACAAATTCTGACAATTACATCTGAGTAAGCTGCATATATTCATTTTCTATCCAAACACATCATCATTGCCTGTTGCAGAATGACGTATCATTGGGAAATTACTTGAATCTTTGTCTCCTATAAAAGAGAATCAAATCTGAGTTACATATGTTATAATTGATTGGTTCAGTATTTCTATTAGCGGATGTTTATTTGTTATAGATATAATTTTCTTGGCCACATATTAATATAATATATATTATTAAATGTTTATGAATATGACTTTTGTCTAGCTATAAATTCAGCCAAAATAGAGGATTTTGTGAATCTAAGGAGACGTTTGTTATCCATTCAATTGATGTGTTTTCTAGCTTTAAATTTTGTCATATGATCAGAAACTTTCCATTAAGAATCCGTGTGAGGTCGGCATTTTTGTTATTTTACTTTTTGTTCGTCATTAGAAGCAATACAAGTAAAAAGAAACGTAGGATATACGAAAATTGAACCGAAAACTAATATTACACAATAAGACTAATTATATAATTTGGTACTTAGTTTTTCAGTTGGATTTCATATTTTGTATTGAAAGTGATAATGAATCTCCTCTATTATTTGAAAATGCCTGTACTAAGTCAGAAATATGACAGTTGTTGTCCAGTCGTTTGATGTGTTTTGTCATTTGATTTTGCCATTTCATTAGACTTTCTGATTGAATTTTCCTCGGAGTTCAGTATTTTTTTGATTTTGATTTTAATTATTTTTGTACATATACATGTATCTGTAGGCCTATTTCCTTGAAATTGAAATAATTAATGTATCATTGGTGTACATTCTTCAATATCGCAAAAAAATAAATAAGCTAAAGATTTTTTTTTAATTTTAAGTATATGCATGCTTGTGACAAGTGTTTTACTTTATTTGATGGTCTTGAAAACATAACTTTCCATAATCGCCATTAGTTCTATATTTTCTGGTGCCTTAAACCTTTAACCCCCAATCCCGCCTGTTGGCGTGATGGCGACAACCATTATTTGGTTGCCCGTATGACCCTCCATACTTTTTTTGAACTGCCCCAACTGAACTGTCATGATAGCAGGGACTTCAACCAAGCAGTTCATGGTCCATCAACTCTTCTCAGATGTCTGTTCATGAAAATTTGGCACTTTGAAAGCCGTTTAAGAGTTCAAAATCGGAAAACATGAAAAGTAGCCAAAATCAGGTGGGGGTGGGCATCTTACGTAACTGGAAGTGACTGTTGGTAAAAACTATTATCATATATGCATGCATAGGTGGTATAGGAACACAACGAGGTATAATATGGCCAATAGGAATGTAAAATCTAGGTCACTGTTTTGTCAAAAATCCATAAAAACGGACATTTAGGCAGACCTGACTTAACACTTATAATTCCCAAGCAAGACACTGAAGTCCAATACACTCCCAGCTAGCATGGATTGACTACTTTAACTATAAGGTTATACTTGAATGACAAAAAAACACAGTCTTGTCAGTGTTCACCTCTCAAGGTCGTTTTGAAATCGGTAAATAGACGGAAAATTACCATTTTTCACTGGGGGTGGGTTTAAACCCACGAGAAAATGCCTGATTTTCCAAAAATGTCTTGGGGGCGAATGAGTTAAGTAAATATGACCAATATCAATAACTCAGTTTTAATCAACGTTATAACACTCACAGTGGGTATAATTGATATTTATCAAGATAAGTGTTTGTGAAAAATACGTGTAATGAATTGTATGACTTTTTTTGGTTTTCTTTATTTTCCTAAATTTTATTAATTTAATTTAATTTAAGACATTAAATACATTTACTTCATCTTTGTTAGTTATAATTGTTTTAAAACTGTGGTTGCTTTCATTTTATTATCATTTGGATCTTCAATGCTCTTCAACTTTGTACTTGTTTGCCTTTATAAATATTTTGATATGAGCGTCACTGATGAGTCTTATGTAGACGAAACGCGCGTCTGGCGTACTAAATTATAATCCTTGTACCTTTGATAACTATTTACTTTTAAATGTGTACGTTACAAACAAACGTTCCTGCAAATATATATCAACGCGTTTGAAAAATTTAAATATACTTTGAAAGGTTAAATAGTACATGAACAAGTAACTTATAAAAAGGATAGAAAGATGAAAATAAATATTTTTTTCAATGTAATATCAATCACAATTTATTTTTGTGTACCCTTATAGTATTGACCAATTAAGATAAACTAAAAGATATTCGAAATTGACAAACAATTGGCACAATTGTGTTTGTAAAGTTTAAAAGTTTATTAATACGTTAACAGATACAATTCATTATTTCGTTTAAAAATATTATAGGTAATCATGTTACACTTGAACTAGATGTTGAAACGCAGCTTTAATTGTCATAAAAAGCATGTCTGGCGTAAAGGCTATATTTCTGTAATTATAGACAATGCAATGTCATATACGAACTCCCTTTGCGGCTAAACCTGTAGCACTTTAACTATGAAGTTCAGTAAAAAAAACAAATATATTCTAGAATGGAAAGTTGATATGCCCTACTATTTTATTCAATGGTCAATGCAAAACATAGGGCTGTGTGGCATAATTTTTAACCTATAATGGACCAATACTTTTCAAACTTGTACTAAAATTCTGTACTACCCATATCATTACTTCAGAATTCAATTTTCAAAGCAACTGAAGTTTATATAATTGTTGCATTCATTAGTTTGGTTTCTATAAGATTAAAGATATAGATCTTATCTGAAAACCAGTACGTTAACCAAAAAAAATATCAATGAATATTATTTACCTCCCTATAAAGGAGTGGTTTGAGAAACAGATGTTTTAACAAAATGCAACCTGTAAGTAAATACAAAGCATGATATCTGATGAGTGTTTATGTTATAAAGTTTTATATACCTTTACAATGCAAATTCAATCAATTCTCATTTCTATTAATTTCAGATAAATTGTCTCATATGAGATGTCGTTCTAAGATACTTATGCAAATTGACTAATTTGATCTTTTTGAAATGATCAAATCACTCATATTTTTTTATAAGTTGGACATGACCAATCACTTGCTAGATATTTCAAATAATCATATTTTAAATGCTAAAGGTAAAAATGCCTAAATCATATTTGACAACATTTTCAAATTTAATATTTCTATCTGACTTAAATTCACAATGATTATTTAATTAAGCACATATTTACAACATAAGTAATCTTCTTGTTTGGTTATTGCAAGTTTATTTTGGCGACTACTTGCATTACAGGTGTTTTCAATACAGAATTTATTAGATAAGTTTTATGTTCCAGTTTGTTAAATTTACTCCCTATACTAGTATCGAAGTGAAATATATAATTTCAAGAGGCCCTTGCCTGATGAATGAAAAAATTGTAGATTCTATCTGGTGTAATAAACTCTAGTATACATGTACTTCTCTTCTTGGTAAAATCTCAAAAGAAAGTGACAAAAAAGGCACATATAATTCAAATGCAGTGAATGCTTTTATATCCAGAGATTTTAATAGCTGGATTTTCAAAAATCAATGTGTAAATTATTTACATTTTATTGGGGGGAGGGAACACCGTATTTGATTTTAAAAAAGCAATGCAATTATTTTTTTTACTATCTTCATTAAAATAAAATGAAATGTTACCAATAATGATCATTCATGCATTTATTTGTAGTTTGTGTATGAACATAAATTTTTACTGTGAAACCTACAAACATTTCTTCCATAGCAACACACATGTGTGATTTCGTCAATAATTTATTTGGCCTTTTTAACTTTTTTGGATTCGAGTGTCGCCGATGAGTCTTTTTTTAAGATGAAACGCGTGACTGGCGTAAATACAAATTTAATTCTGGTATCTGTGATGAGTTTATTTACAAAAATATCACGTTGCACATGATAATCTTCTGTTTTGTCAAATTTCACTATGTTCTTAAGTTTATCAAAAGTCATAAAATGTCTGATGTCTTTTTAAGCCATGGCGTTGTTAGTTTAAACGACAAACAGACAAATAATAGTACAAAAGAAACAACATAGGAAACTACCGACTGAGCAACACGAACCACACCAGGTTCTCTGGAAGTTTAAGCAGATCCTGCTCCACATGTGGCAACCTGTGAGAATTGAATATCGCTTGATATCAACTATTGTAATTTTATTAAAATAGTAACAATAAAACTCGCCCAGGGCTCGTTAATTGTTGTATTGAAATTCAAATTACTCGGGTTATGAAACAAATCAAAATTTGTGTCACTTCCTTATTTCAAAATAATGTGTAACAAATTTAAAGTTATGTCTTTGTTTAAACTTTAAGTGAGAGTTATTGTCTTGAAACTTCGTTTACGATCTTGCAATGCAGTTTTAAATAACTAACCTTATTGATTCAGATATTTGTACTTTCGACCTCTCAGATTGTCCTTGGTCTCTACATTTGTTCTTTTCTGGGTAGATTTGATTCCTTAAAAATGTAGGTTATACAAATATTCGATATACTAATACGAAAGAGGCTCTTTTGTTATCAAGTCCTATTTTACAATCATTTTTATTAAGAAATAAATAAAGGCAACAGTAGTATACCGCTGTTCAAAACTCATAAATCCATGGACAAAAAACAAAATCGGGGTAACAAACTAAAACTGAAGGAAACGCATTAAATATAAGAGGAGAACAACGACACATTTAAATGTAACACACACACACACACACACAGAAACGGACTAAGCATAAGACAAAATCCTATGAGAATAACAAATACATCAAACCCAAAAACATGAATTTGGGATAGATAAGTAACGTGACACGTCTTATAGTAATGTGAATTCACACTAAAAAATAATAGAAAACAAACGAAACAATGGAAACACAACGTTAAAATGTAACACACAGAGAAACGAACTATAATATAACAATGGCCATATTCCTGACTTGGTACAGGACATTTTTAAAGGAAAAAATGGTAGGTTTAATAAAATATACTAAAAACTAATATTCTACTTATTTGATGGCTAGTTTCCAAAACATAATACGCGCACATTGTGATTGCACATATGAATTTCCCACAATTTCAACATTTTAGACTGGTTATTTCTAGACGAGTAATGTTATTTGCAAATTGTATTGAAAATATAACGCAACAGAACACGTTGCACGTACACATGATGTACAATGAGTATATTTATTTATGCATCTTTAAATAAATCATAGCACCTAAAATAAAGATGACATTCTACAAAAAAAAATGAGACAAAACAACTCGACGAGAGAAACACCTCAAGGACACTAATAGGTATTCATCAATGCACGAAAAATCCGCATTAGAACACAGTCTTTTGCTGGACAATTTATAGTATGAAAATAAAAATATGTGGTATGACAGCATATAAAACTCTCTCTTCCAACACGACGATATAACAAATGACGAGCTAACGGGTAAATTCTCTACCAGAGACAAAATAACGTAAACTCAACTATTCATTGTGTAAAGGTCATCATAAACCTTCAACAATGCAAAAATCTATCATGAGCTTTAAAGTTTCATGCAATTTTATAATATTTTATTAAGCTTCAACATGTTCAAGAATTAATCATAATCCTTATTTGTATATATAATAGCATCGTTGTTTCTATCGTACACAAAACATTTTTTTTGAAGATGTAAATAATTCAAGATAGTTAATACAATAACATGAATAAGAAGATCTTATTCTTACTGCATATAAATGATTGACATACTTTTATCATGGCTTGATATGATTAAGTATATAATGTCAAAAAATTCCCAGAAAGCCGCTTTTTCATTTACATATTAAGTGATATGCTTTCATGAAATGTGACACTTTGAATGTGTATGGCTTGCGTAATTGCATCAATATGATATAACTTACGATTTTTTAACAAATGTTACAATTCCGACTATCACTATCGCAGCGATAACAAATAGGATAAACGTATTTGCAATTAAAATGCCAGTGATTGTCTTGAAGCTTTGGTTGTTTATATTCCCTGGTGCCTTAAAAAATATATGCAGAAATATGTTATACAATCATTTATAGACTAGAATTTGGTAAACGTATTCATGTAACAGCTCATCATTTAAAGGTAAAACGTTATTTCGGTAAACTTAAAAACAAATAACATTAAGTCATAGGCAGAAAATCCATAGTTACTTTTCTTTTCAATCTGCATCAATATGTTCTAGTTTGGTTTATATGGAAGTTAAGTGTGTGTACAAAAAAAACCATGAAAAGATTTGCCAAGGAATTCGGAAATAAACGATTCATGATTCCTTTTTTTACATTGTAATATAATAACCTAGGTCTATAGCAATAGTTGTCCAATATGTTAAATATTCGCTCAGACAGTTTTTGTTATTTTGTTCTAAAAGATTTGACATTTTTATCGAGACGTTGATCATGTTTGCTCCAGCAAAACCCCATTTTACAAATGTATTAAAAAGACATATTATCTTAATATATCTTATAAATGCAGAGGAATACACAGTTCTGTTGAAATAAGAAATCGTGTAAAATTTAGTGTTGTTGCTATTAAAAATATTCATTTTATATATGTTCTGGAAAAAACGAAAAAACAATTTTTCATTGATAATTATAACGCTATGCATTCAGACAGCTTTTTAGTTTCATGATTTTTGTAGATACATATATGCAAGGTCTACCATCAGAATAAGCTAGCTCCCTTAACTGCTTCGTGTTTGTAATTTGAAAACACAGAAATATACATTTTTTTAGAATTTAAATCCCAAACGGATTCATATCCTTCGTGCTAATCAAACCTCATATAACGGCGATTGAAATAATTTTGTAGTATTTGAATGTGATGTCACTGTTCTGACCTTAGTTTTTGAAACTGAATTAAACCGATGACCTCATTGTAGGTTGACAAGTTTCTTAATTTAAAAAAAAAACTGTGACGTTGATTTTTGACGGCAATTTTGTTTGATCTATTTCTAGAGTTTGCAATTAAAACAGACTTTTATTTCGTTTCAGACACTTTGCTTGCAATCAACCCAATAATGGTCGATCAAATTAAGTTAATGATCATTTCTGAACATAAACTGAAAAAAATGTCACTGATATGAAGCGAAATGTCTAAATAGTATTGAAATAACCAGCATGAGTCTTTTGTAGACGCGCGTCTGTTGCAGATGCAAAATTTCAATCTTTTAATGATGAGTTTATATCCAGTTCAAAGATAATCAACTAGACATAAGTTCTTTGTGTGCAATATGGGCATTAAAGAAAAACTATTTACAGGAATTTAAATTAAAAAAAAATAGTTCGTTATAAACTTACATCAGAACTTAACCGTGAGTCTCTTTTAGCAAAAATGCTTGTAGAGAAATCACTAGTTGTCAACACATATTTCGAATTGTGGGTGTGTCCTTCTTTATTGGTTGTAGTTTTTGAGTGGCTAATAGCCACAGTTCTTCCTTTAGTTTTTTTCGTGGTTAACTTGAAAGGTAAACCTTTACTTGTAACTGCTCTTGTTGACTTGGTGTTTGAAGGGTGAGCGTTTCCTGTGCAAATGGAATAGAAGTAAAAGTTCCTGCTTTGACTTATTATTGTTCACTTGTTATAAATTGTGACTTGGATGGAGAGTTGTCTCGTTGGAACTCATACGATATCATCTTATTATACATTATATATATATACATTTATAATGATATCTTATTTAAAATGGATTTCATTAATGCCCGCGTCACACTGTCCCGATTTTTATATACGATTGACATCCGAATGTGAAAATTGTAAGTTCGTACGAAGTTGGACCCGATCTCGTTAAAATACCAAAAAGTGACCGAATCAGGTACGATGAATAACGAAGTCTATACGATGGTGTCGAAATTATATACGATAGCAAAAGATGGACATACGAAGGTTAACCGAAGACGGGTATTTAAGCTTCATATCTCAGCCGAAGCCTACACGATGAATCACGAAGGCTACACGATGGATTACGAAGGCTACACGAGGGATTACGATGATGGCGCGATGGCCATACGATGTCTAAAAGACGTCGTGTACAGCTTCCGATACATTTAAATTATATGCCGAAGACATCACGCTTTTTAAATTGTTTGATCAATATTGAATATATATTATATTGTAGATTTAATTTCTGGTTTAATCATAAGACGGAAGACCGTGGGCTTGAAGGGTAAAACTTGACTCTGAGTCTCTTCATATAATGCCACCAAAATCAGGGAGAGGAAGAGGGAGGGGTATGAGTCTGTACAAGTCTGCCATGCATGGCGGGAAATCGATCTTTTTGTCTAATTCTTATAAAACTTAGTTTATTATCCCCTCGCCCACTACATGTAAGTTGCGTTTAGATAAAATTGTTATGGACACTCTAGAACCAAAATGCTCAAAACTTGGTATGGTGTTACTCGTTAAGAATATCTTAAGCATTATTGACTTTAAAGTTCAAAGGTCAAGGTCACAGTGACAGTTGTAATATAAGGCAATATCACCCTTGTGGACACTCTAAAACCAATATGCTTCAAAAGATTTTAACCACATTTGGTATATTGTTCCTCCTTGTAATGATCTGACATTTTTTACGTTCAAGGCCAAAGTTCAAGGTCATGCAGATGGTCTTGTTTTTATCTCCTTGAAATAGCATAATACACAGGAAATTGGTTGCTCATTTTTTTACCTGCTGGTTCTAAAGACAATATTAAAGGTATTTCCAGTTACTGAAAGTTTTGGTTGATTTCTAAAAAAATAGTTTATGTATCAAATATGCATATTCAATTTACCATTTTCTGCATGTGTCATATACAAATATAGTGTCTATATTTGTCCCCAATATGTTACATACGAGGAGATGCCACGCTCGGCATTGCCTTGTTTGAACTGTAAAATGTGTGCACTAGTCTGAATAATCACCCATAATTATGTTTACTGATCTATCTTAAAGGTAAGGTAATGGGTTCGTTGATCCCTTTTATTCAAAAAGAGCTCTTTCCAGGAGAATATCATAATACTAGTAATATAGACAAAAGGAAGAATGTGGGGAAAGCAACAAATGCAGCAAAATATGACATATAGAAAACAAAATGATTATGGAGTAAGCATTCGTGTGACAACAACTCAGACGATACATAAAAATCAGAATAATGAAGAAAAAGTTGTTTTCCCTATATACGTGTACCTGCAGTGTTGGTATACGAGGCGCGTTTATGATTTTCATTATGTTACTTGATATGAAAAATTGACAAACAGTAATATTTTACTTGTAAAAGTAAATCCTGTGTCTGTAATAGCTGCTCTTTTTGTTCCATTTGAATTAATAGAAACAACGCTATCGCCTTTCTTGTTCTCATAGAATCATATGATATGAGCTCCATGTTTTGTGAACGTCTTTCTTAACTGTCGTATTAGACTGACCAGTGCATGTCGCGCATGGCACTTAAAATGTATTTTAGCACGAAAATTAACTTACATTTAGCTTGATTTATTGCCGTCGTAGTTCCATCTTGTCGCCTTCGTACTTTTATTCGATGGCAACACGACGGGATTACGAGGTCTTCACGAAGTCGTGTTGCCATCGTAAGACCTTCGGGTAGCTTCGTAATTCATTCGTGTAGACATCGTAATGGCAAAACTGCCCGATGGAAACACGAATGCAATACGATGTTCAAATATGCATTCCCGGTGACATTACGATGGTGAGGATGGTGATACGAACTCAATACGAACCCTAAACATCGGACGCATCTTCGGGGATTTTTTAACATGTTAAAAAATTTAGAACCCTTCCCGAAGTTGTCCCCGAAGGCTAGAAAAGTGGCTGCTGGTTCTACGATGGTTAAAGATGGCACTTCGAATAGTCCGATCTGGATACGATCAGTCCCGATTTTGAAAATTTCCATAATCGTGTTGCCATCCGCGTAAAAATCGGGACAGTGTGACGCGGGCATAAACCATATATAAAAAGTTGATATTTATTGTAACAAATGCCTCTCAGCAGAACTATTGAAATTTTAAATATGTAAATTATAAAAACTTTGATAATTTCATTTCATAAGAACTTCAAATCAATATATCATAGACAATAATACACAATATTGGAAAAAAATCTTTTAGATTATATCACACGCAATAATAACAATTTCTGGTTACTAATTAGCCATATTCAAAAATAAAAAATTAATAGTGTTATATCAGCACAACAGATTTCATGAATGAGCTTTGATCTAGGTTCTAAAAAAATAATTAAAGACGATACAAAATACCCTACGGTCGACATAAATATAATACAAACCTGATATTTCATGAGTTTATAAAAGTTTAATTTGGGATCTATTTTTATTCTTTATTCAAACCTTTGTATAAATTGATAACTTTAAAACAGTTTATTCACCATCCTAAAGAGTTATAAGGAAATAGATATGTTCACTTTGATCTTCTGACCGACAGTACAACCCTCGACAAAGTTGCGTCTATTTGCTGTGCGTGATTAACACATTTTCTTGGACGACAGATGGTCAGAATAGGGATGTCAGATATGAAAACTCGCGTAGGGAGAGAGTCCTGTTCTATGAAAATGACGCATTCTCTGAATATCTTTGAGTTGCTTGTTTATTTTGTTAATTTGTTCTCATTCTGAACATATTTAAAATATTTGACACTGGAAATATTTGTCGTAGAGAGAGTAAAAAGCATAAATAAACCTCGTGTTCATTGTACATTTTGTACATCGTAGTTCAGTAATAGGATTGGACATCGTTGATCCATTCTTATACTTTCTATATTTGGTTCCTCTATATCGCTCTTAATCGATTTTTTCACATAGTCAATCAGTAACTAAACGTTTTGAAAGGTGCTAGCTTTTGGATTACGATATTTCGGGCTTTTGGAAAACAATTTGTTCATTGCTCTCGACATGATTAGCGGGGCCAATGTTGATATTTTGACGATCAACTAGTTTTACATCCTTAAGACGTCAGGTCTCTTATACCCATCTTTGAGATAATAAGTTTGATATATATCGATTCTACAACTGCATCGAGTGTGATACGATATTTATCCACTCGGGAGAGTTAAATTTTCAAATTTTAGACCCGAGGCTCGCCCAGCATTTCAAATATTTAAAATTTAACTATGGAGAGTGATTAAATATCGTATAGCACGATATTTGGTGGTGGATCTGTTTCTTAAAGGTTTTTTTACAATATGCATACAGATTAAAACAACAAACAGGCGAAGTATTGAATGTACCACTTTTTACTTTAATCGCTTATCCAACAATATGTTATCCTATAGAACCACAATCATTGATCTAGTCTCGAATACTCATACTGTAGGGCCGTCAGCATATGATGTGTTTTCTTCTCATCTTCTTGACGTGTTCCCAATATAACAACTCATTCAAAAACGAAGAGTGAATGGGAATTAGAAATATGGTCACTTTAACCTTCTTGTGATTATAACCCTTGTAACCGTACGCTTGACTATTCGGGAAGTATACATCTGGTAAGAATGGTGACGTTAAATCCGATGCCAAAGGATGAAAGGTTACCACGCGTGCACGTAAAGCACCCTAGCTTTGACTCTATTAAAGGTTCCGTATGTGACATGTTGAACGACATGTTTCGGTCCTTTTCCATTTAACCATTTCAAGAAAATGCATGATATATTTTTTTCACTTTAATCATAAAAGAATCATTTAAGCCAATTGATTATTTACCATGCATATAAACAACAATCATATAACTAACTGTTATATATAAATAATTTCAAGATGGTATGTATACCGATAAAAAAAACTAGAAATTTTCAACGTGCTGCAAATTATTTTTTTACTCACCGCATATGTCACATGTTTTTCCGGAGCAATTTAGGTTCGTACAAACAACTTCAACTAGAAGTTCAAATCTAAATTGAAGATAAAATACAACTTATAAACGAGTCCAAATACATACATTTATACATTGAGAACTTCACAATTAAAGTATTGTTGTGAATGTGGCCATTCCGCAAATTCGTTTATATTTCATAATGCAAAAACTAGAACTAATTGTTGTATCGCTTCTGAGTGTTTTAATAATAAAATAAAAATGATATACATATTATTAGTCTACTACTTGAAAAAATGAGTATTTGTGCAGAAATGCATGGATATACTGAACATGTAAAATATACTTGTGCCTGCACAAAATCTTACATTACTAATTTTTATCGTGTATTTAGTAGTAAATACAGTAGTTTTGAATATTTGATAAACAGTCTCCTGTTATCCGTATCGCTCAACTTTGATGCACACCGTTATCCTTAATTACACCCTTACTAATTATCACACCCTTACCCTTCAGCACATCTCTCCCATTTATCGCACCCCTACTCAAATTTCCCATTTATAACAGGAATGATGCCGACTAAATTCATGTTTTAATATGAAAGCTTCTAAAGAAGTATCTTTCCTCAACGGGTCCTAAATGAATAAACTCATCATATATACCAGGATTGAAATGTTATATATATACGCCAGACGCGAAAAATTTTAAAAAGCAAAATAAAGTTGAAGAGCATTGAGGATCAACAATAACGTTTTGCCAAATACAGTTAAGGTAATCTATTCCTTAGGTAGAAAAGCCGTAGTATTTCAAAAATTAAAAAAAAAAAATTTAACAGTTAATTTATATTTATGAACATCAATGATAACTCAAGTCAACACAGATGTGCTGACTACTGGGTTTGTAATACCCTATGGGAAATAAATCTAGAAACGGTCATTAGGGCGTGTCGTCATTTATCGAATGACATCAATGTTTTGCATATGACGTCATAGAAGTCGAGCTTTCACATTTCCTGGCGCTCTAAAAAAAAACTCAATGAAATACCATACAAAACACACCAAAAAAATTGCTTTGAACTACAGGACGCAAAGTTTACGGTAACCCATGTGCTTGGATGAATAATTTACAAGCAGTTATGTTAAAGCTTTAAAAACGAATTAAAAGTTAATATAAATGTAAACCTCCTTTGAAAGAAAAAAATATCTAAATCTTTATATATTTTCTTATATTCTTAAATAATAAGATTTATTCCTATGAAGAATAAATCCGGTAATCGGAGGAAAGTAGGCTGAAGTTTTGGGAGTTGTATCGCTTTGTACATGTGATAGAATTAATATATTATAAGTGACGTTGATTATGTTAACCTCGATAACTGTGACGTCATTCATTCTTTCTTTCCCACGCTACAGAAGAGAGAAGACGTAGAACATTAGGTTCCGTACGAATTAACAAATATTGTTTCAAAAGATACCCACACACCCACCACTTAAATGTAATTAATATGTATATATGTTATATCATGTTGTTCGATGTTCTGCTGTTTTTATGTGCTATTTTTCAGGTTGAAATGATTGATAGTTTATTTCGATTATAAGGGCGCTACCATTTGATTTTTATGGGGGGGGGGGAGGGTGGGGCTAGGATGAAATTTGAAAAAAATAGGCAGGACAGGAGTTTCGAGTAAAAAAAAAGGCAGGATGAGACACTTGCAAAAAAAAAAAAAGTCAGGATAAACTAAAAAAAAAAAAAAGGCAGGACCGAACAGAGTGAAAAATAAAAAGGCAGGACAGAGATTACAGCTAAAAAAAAATGCAGGACAAAATTTTTCATCCTAGCCCCCCCATAAAAATCAAATGGTAGCTCCCTAATCCCAGTCCTTCGTCACGTCTTCAGACAAGATTTCCGCCCTTTGGCGAAAATAGCGACACAACATCTACAAATATATTATGCTCCTTATAATGAAATTATGTATCCGCTGAGCTTCTGTTTCCCAGGCCAGCATCCGATATATTTTGGAAGCAATAATGTTAATAAGGATATTATGTTGATATATAAGGAATAACAATAAGGTGTCAATAAGGAATAAGGAATGGACAATAATGTCGAAATAAGGAACAAGGAATGGACAATAATGTGGAAATAAGGAACAAGGAATGGACAATAATGTGGAAATAAGGAATAGACAATTAGGTTTAATTATATTATATACATGTACTAGGGACTTGCCAATTATGTTTCTCGGCAGTCCAATTCTTTGTCAAGCCGTGGCCGTATAATTTTGTACTTTTGCTAAATAAAATGGTTCTTACTTTATATTTGTATGTCATTTGGCCCCACGTTGTCTCATATAATTAATCATATTTTAAACAGGGTATGGGTATATCAATAATTTTTCTATCCTTCTGTTACAATTGTTTTTATATATATAATTATTATTTATAATTTGACAGTAAGTTATACTACATGCCGGACGACTTGTTTTTCCAAAAATAATCCTTTTTTATCATTTATTTCATCAGATACACACAAGTTTTTCACTTGAAACCAAATGTTAGAGTGAAACTACAGAGTCTCCATCCTACAGGGTGTATGTGAAAAGTAAAATCACAAAAATACTGAGCTCCAAAGAAAATTCAAAACGGAAAGTCCCTAATCAAATAGCAAAATCAAAAGCTCAAACACATCAAACGAATGGATAACGACTGTCACATTCCTGACTTGGTACAGTCATTTTCTTATGTAGAAAATTGTGGATTAAACCTGGTTTTGCAGCTTGTTAAACATCTCACTTGTATGACAGTCGCATCAAATTCCATTATATTGACAACGATGTGTGAACAAAACAAACAGATACAGTAGGTAAAATTGTCACAAATAAGGGAATTATGTATCGCAATTATTTAATGTAAGTGCCTATAAATAGCAGCACATTACTTTCTATTTTAATTGTTTTTGAAAATTCTCAGCACAAATCTGTTTTCAAATATCCATTAACAGTATTAATTAATATTTAAATTGATAAAAAAAGGCAACAGTAGTATACCGCTGTTCAAACATATAAATCCATGGACAAAAAACAAAATCGGGGTAACAAACTAAAACTGAGGGAAACGCATAAATATAAGAGGAGAACAACGACACAACACTACAATGTAACTAACACACACAGAAACGGACCAAGCATCAGACAAAATCCCACGAGAATAACAAATATAACATCAAAACCAAATACATGAATTTGGGATAGACATGTACCGTGACACGTCTTATCGCAATGTCATTTTACACTCAAAAATAAGAGAAAACAAACGACGCAACGTATAAAACCCAGAAAAAAACTACATACTGAAAACTTCCTTCTGCACTCCTTGTCTTTATTATGAATCCATTTGATGTTTGGTTTCTTCCAACTTCACAAGAGGTTGCAAATGGATGAATGGAGGTTCTTGAAGTTTTTGTTATTCCAATAATGACGTTCATAATACTTTCAATCTGTAAGTAGACTAGAGTCTTATATGATCATGTACTATTAAACTAGAATCTATGCATTATACGGGCTGATTCTAAGTACAGACAATGTGAAATTGTGTTCTACATGATTCATCATTGTAAACAATATTGATACATGCACATTTGACTATTTTAATCTGTTTGATCAGATAATGCCAGTACAAGTAAAGTCTGTTTGCTTGCAGTTAGATTTGTTTTATTGTAATTGAGCTCAACATTCGGGAAAGGTCGTGAAAATTTCAAATGAACACTTTGAACAAAAATTTCTATCATGTTCAAATATAACTGTTAGAACAACTCCAAATACGATCTTCTTCGTTTTTGTTATTCTGAGTCCAAAGCGAATTTCGACGATGGCTGCTCGAATAATCTCTTATCATAGCCATGAGAAAATCAGTGTGAAAATTTTGAACGAGAAACAACACTTCGAAATAAGGGTACTTTCAACGGAGAGCAACAATCCGTTAAGCCAAAGCAGTTAGGTAATGAAAAGTAGAAGAAAAAAATGCTCACAGAATTCGTTTTGAAATTTGAAAAATATATTTGTATTAGGATTTTTTTTTGTATATTTTTTAAATTACATATATAAAAGAGACCAAATGACACCGATATTAACAACTTTAGGTCATCGTACGTCCTTTAACAATAATATAAGCCCATACCGCACAGTCATCTATAAAAGGCCCCGCAATGACAAATGTAAAACAATTAAAACGAGAAAACTAAGGGCCTAATTTATTTACAAAAAATGAACGACAACAAATATGTAACACATCAACAAACGACAATCACTGATAAACAGGTGAAAAACAGGCTCCTGACTTAGGACAGGTGCATACATACAGTATGTGGAGGGGTTAAACATGTTAGCGGGATCCCAACAATCACCCTTACCTGGGACAGTTGTTTAACATTACAATATAAGAACGAACTATAAAAATCAGTTGAAAAAAAACTCATTAGATAGATAAAATAGAGGTACATCTAACAAGTTAATGTTCTCTTTGAACTTACTTAAGGATTTGCTTTATCTATTCTCTATTCTTGACATCTTCTACATTCATTTTAAAACTATAATAATAAAATCGAATTCAATACCTTGTCAGTATAAATAAATGTGAAGCTGCTTCCATCTACCGCCTTCAAATTTGTCTTTTCTTGATTAAAATCAGGTGGTAGAAGACAATCAATGGACATTTTACCACCACAAACGTTTTTGCTACAAAGCGCAAAAAGAAAATAAAATAAAAACAACAATCCAAGCAGTATGTTCACCTTCTTGTTAATTTTTTACTTATTCTATGTAAGTCAATTATGCCAGTTGGATTAATGAAGTCTTAATTATATGTAGTCGCACCCGCAAAGTGGAAAGGGATAAATATAAGTTGCAAAAATTGCTTCCCAATCCGCTATAAATAAATATGTTTAAACTAAACCAATATGTATAGCAAACAATCACTGATACATCTTTGATTGTGTTTATATATTTTTTCAATTTTTAAATAACCGGTACTTATACATCCCGTCATTGTATTATTGTGCTATGGTAAGTTTTTGTTTTCTTGTTTTTCGTTTTTTGCTTATGTACTTTGTCATTTGTTTGTTATTATAGTGATGAAGGTTATTAAACAATGCTGACTACAGTATCGTTACTTTTGACATTTATACCTATAATGTCTGTTTGTTTTGCTCAAACATTATTGTTAATAGGGTGATATTGTATCCGACTGTCGTACAATTGAGAGGTTCATCTTGCTTTTTAACCAGGATTAGGCCACCATTTTCTACATGAGAAAATGCTTATACCAAGTCAAGAATATGACAGTTGTTATTCATTTGTTTGATCTGTTTAAGCTTTTGATTTTGTCATTTGATAAGGGAGTTCCGTTTGGAAGTTTTCTTGTAGTTCGGTATTTTTGTAATTTTACTTTTTTGGAGGGTTTCGAAAAAAGGTTATGTTTGTTATTTTACTTTTTTGGAGGGTTTGGAAGAAAGGAACAAGGAAGGGAATGAATTCTCTGCAATTTGTTAGCATAAACTCACTTATGATAACAAAGTTGAAGAAATCTGTTACTACAGTCTGTATGTCCATTCACACTGCAACTCGACGTCAACACTTTTACCTTTATAGTCATCTTCTCTTCGGCATTTATCCTTAATAACTAAAAAACTTATCATATCAAATGTCCTATGAAGAAATACCAGGCGTTAGAAAATTTATAAAGTTCCTAAAAAATCAAGCTAACAATTTTATGGTAGATCTGAATCGACCGGGGCTTGAACCTTTGAGATTTTCTCCTGAAATTTGTAATTTAATTCGATTTATGGATGTTTTCTATGTTGTGTTTTGTATTCTATTGTTTGGTCGGTTTTTTTGCCAAGATGTTGTCAGTTTGTCATCGACTTGTCCATTTCGCATCTTCCGCCTCTCTATCTTTGTTTGGCAACAATATTTATAAACAGATTTATATTGATGGGTGTTTAAGTCTAAGCCATGAATCTTAACTGATGTCGTCTCGTTTATATCTTAGATTAATGCAAAGAAAAGTTTGGTGATGTGGCAAATGTTTTTTTGACACTGTTTGAATTCCAGAGTTTAATAGCTTGTCATGTATAGAAATACATTGATTCGATATCTTATCTGATGTCTTTAACACTGACTGAATAAGCATGCGCATATTACGTCATTACGTCATAAATTACCGCCACTGAAAATAATTCTAAATATCTTTACTAAAATATAAATAAATTGATATTGAAATAAATCTATTAAATTAATAGTAGTCATTAATTATCAACAAGTAATGAACACAGTAAATAAACCATTAACGACGACATAATTCAAAGAAGGGTATATAAAGGCAACAGTAGTATACCGCTGTTCGAAATTTATAAATCGATTGAGAAAAAAAAAACCGGCTAAAACTTAGGAAACATATCAAATATAAGAGGAGAACTACGACACAACAGAAATACAACATGTAAATGTACACACACAGAATCAAACTATAATAGAACAATGGCTATTTTCCTGACTTGGTCCAGGACATTTTAATAAAAAAAAAAATGGTGGGTAGAACATTATGGCAATGTTAGATATAACATTAAAATGACAACATTACATGATAGGACTGCAATACAAATAAATGGGAGAACATTTAGGAAAGATAAACACACGAATAATAACTAACAAAAGTGCCAGGT
This sequence comes from Mytilus galloprovincialis, assembly GCF_965363235.1. Lineage (NCBI taxonomy): Eukaryota > Metazoa > Mollusca > Bivalvia > Mytilida > Mytilidae > Mytilus > Mytilus galloprovincialis. The sequence continues at coordinate 65,545,756 of NC_134838.1, read as the reverse complement.
TTAAAATTTTATACGCTAGATGTGCGTTTCGTCCACACAAGACCAACCAGTGACGCTCTGATGAAATATAAAGGCAACAGTAGTATACCGTTGTTCAAACTCATAAATCCATGGACAAAAAACAAAATCGGGGTAACAAACTAAAACTGAGGGAAAAACGTTTGAAAGCCCAAAAAAAAGTACAAAGTTGAAGAGCAGTGAGGACTAAAAGTTCCGAAAATTTGTACCCAATACGGCTAGGGTTTTCTGCCTGGCTTAATAATGACTTACTAAAGCATATACACAAAAACTAATATATTGTGCGATCATGGTAACGCTGTCACAATATTTGACAAACCCTTCACTGGCTTAAAAATTCCTGATGCCTGAAATAAGAAAAAATAACAAAGTTCAAATCCATATCATATATTATATAATAAACTCAAGTAGATATAAGTAAAAACACCGTAGATGCATTCTAATTTGGTTTCTTGTGATGTCATCATGGTTCAAACAGCCATAATAAATGTTAATTAGAAATTTGATAGATTATACAATGGTTATGTGTAACCCATTAATCCCCGGTGTATTATCATATTCTATCTTTGATACGAACGCGTAAATAATGGAGTTCATCAACGGTCTATTAGTAAATAGTACAGGCGAATTGCATATGCATATAACGAAGTTAGTCTCAAAATGTTTAAAAGAAATTGGAAAGATAATGTCAATAAATTAAGAGTGAGGACTTTACATAGCTTTATAACCAGGTTTAATCCCTGTATTTTCTGCACAAGGAATCAAGTCAAAAATATGATAAATGGTTTCCATTCGTTTGATGTGTTTGATGTGTTTGAGATTGAAATTTAAACATTAGATAAAGGACTTACTGTTTTGAATTTTTCTCTCCTGAAGTTCTGTATTTTTTATATATTCTACTTTTTATAGATAGATATCTTTTTATAATCACATAGATTTATTTATAATTTATGAAAATTTTCAAATCTAATCAAATGAAAATTTTAGCTTTCTTTTAGTCAGTACGAAAGTCATTTATAATCTTTCTTTTAATGTATTTGGTCTGGTACCAATATTACATGTCAATCTATTTATCATAAATCAATGTTAGTGTTTCACTTACATAATAGTGCACAATTTATATCAAACTTTATTTATATAAGATAGCAGAAGTATTTCGTGAAGTAGATTTGTAAAGGGAACTTCTAAAAATTCTATTTGATAGTATTGTTATCTTGATGTATAATACTGGTACCTTTGATAACTATTGAACTACAATTATAGTTGTTAATTTCTGTGTCATTTGGACTTGCCTGAAGAGTTGTCTTATTGGCAATCATCGTCGTAGGGAAATGCTCACATAGTTTTACAAAAGGTGCAATACCGTTCCGACTATGTCTTTTAAAAAAACCTATTATTTTATAAATTTTCATTGGTCTAATGGAATGTCCTTGCAAGAATCTATTCTTTGCAAAAAATTTGCGTTGATCGTGGATTATTGCATTTTGAGTAAAAGGATTGAGTTAATTAACATTATACACATTTACCCTTTACCTTGCTACTATTTTTTGTTTCGGTATCGGCTGATAGTGAACATGTCCAATAGCAACAAAAAAAATCATAGAAAATTCTACATCTAGTGTGTGCCAAATGAAATAATCACCTTACCCATAAACACATATGCATAAATATTCGACTTAAAGATAGAAAATATATCCTTCCATTGGTACTTGAAGAAGAACATGATATATTAGTCCTCCAAACTGACAAAAATGATGACATGACTAAAATGCACTATTACGGGTACTTTAGTATCATGCCGACAGCTGGTTTTATAATAATGTGTTTATTATCGATGCAAGGGCCCTGTGGGTGAATCCATATTAATACAAAAATTTGCCATCATTAATGACCTGACAACAGTACGTAACTATATAATAAGTCTGTTTAAATGTTTTGTTTCAGTTAGAGGTGAATGTTTGTTCTTTGTAAAAAATAAAATATTGCCATAAAAGTTTGGATGTTGAATACCTGAACGTATAAGATGTCTACATGTTGATTTATATTTACGAATGATGTCCTTTTGTCGATGATAAAATTTAGTAGATGTTCTGTTTAATCGGTGATATATGTATCTAAAACCCTGGAGTAATAATTTTTCATAAATACACCGATTTCTTTCGTTACATTCAAATACGTTGTAACATACACGAGCGAATCAAACAAGTTGAACAAGGGAACATCACCATCTAATGAAGGATAATAAACTATAGGAAATGAAAAATCATCTATTTTATCATAAATCGTTAACGATATAAACATTATAGATATCAAGATCCAGAAACGGTAGTGTTCATTGTTGGTATACTATTAGCTTTGATAAAAAGTCAGTCCGGCAGGATAAATCTCTTTAATGTGCATACTGATGTCTTCATTATTGAGAGCCAATATATCATCAAAATATCTAATATTGTTATTTACTTATAGTTTGTTAAATATACTAATTGTGGTTTTCTTATACCGAACCCCGATATTAAGTTTCAACCCAGTGAGTTTCTTAGACAAGTATTCTTACTTTCACTATTAAGTCAATTTTAAAAATTTGTTAAATATACTAATTGTGGTTTTCTTATACCGAACCCCGATATTAAGTTTCAACCCAGTGAGTTTCTTAGACAAGTATTCTTACTTTCACTATTAAGTCAATTTTAAACATTCAAGTATTATGCACGCCCCTTCAAATACTTTCCCTTCGCCTACCGAAGAACAACCCCATACTTGCAACGTTTCACCTTTTAGCTAATCATAATCTTACATTTTACATCTGCCATATTTATTTATTTTAAAACTCAATTTGTAATTTGTATTGCTTCTCTTTTGTTCTGTGCATGACTTTTTACGTCCAACGCTGCTTACTTTAAAATAAATCATTAGCCTCTGTCAATATAGCTGATGCTATACTGTCTTTAAGAAGTTAAAAGCAAATATACAAAATCGTTATTTTAGGCAGAATTGGTTAATAGGTAGGTACTATATATATAACATTTTGTGAGGGAATTCGACGGTTGCTTTACCACTGTTCACAGCAACGCAATTCATGACATTTTTTTTTATGACACTACCTCCGTATCAATTAGAAGGAATTGTTTTGCAATGTTTTCAGAATAAACTCATCATGGATAACAGGAATAACATTTAATATTTACGCCAGACGCGCGTTTCGTCTACAAAAGACTCATCAATGATTCTCGAATCAAAATTTTTATAAAAGGCCAAATAAAGTACGTAGTTGAAGGGATTTAAGGACCTAAAATTCATAACAGTTTTGCCAAATACAGCTAAGGTCATCTATTCCTGAACTAGAAAAGCCTTAGTTTACCAAAATTCAAAGTGTTGTTAACAGTTAATTTATAATTATAAACATATCAATGATAACTAAAGAAAGGATTTTTCTTTGTTGTCGCGTATTATTTGTGAAACATTCAATGTATTAAATAGGCGAATTTTCTGTGTAAAGTCAATAATTATGTAAACTTTTGAAGCCCAAACTTTTTAAAGCCTTAAATACGCAAATAAAAGATCCAACAACTATACCAATACAGAACGACATGTTTATGAAATTGTACCAAATCTTTAGGTTTTCAAATTTTTATTCGTTATTGCAAAATAATGAACTTGAAATATCTCCTATTTTCTCCCTACTCAGTTTACCCCTATTACTTTTTATGATGTGGACTGGTCATTGTTATATATTGAATTAATATGTTATTTGATTGGATTAATTTTTTTTTTGGTTTACCTATATTTTATCAATTAAATGTAAGGTATGAAAGGTCCACTTCTTCTATTTTAACAAAATTTTCCGAATTCACAGTTGATAAATTATTTTTTAAAAGTCTATTATGGAGACAAAAGAGAAAGTTTGCAAAAAGGACGTTTTGTTCCATTGAACAAGTCATTTTCTTAAGAGAAATGCCCAAATACATTTTACGCACGGCTACGACAGGTAAAATCAAATATGTCCCCTTAAAATCCTTACTTTTTTATTTTCAAATGATTATTTGAAATATTTTTATAGTTTCCATTTCAATTTAATTTTTTTTTTACATAGGATTACGGCAAAAACATAACATACATAATAGAAAGTAACATTTGAACCGACAATAACGTATTTCTTTAATGTTTTAACTTTACTATTTAATGCATACAATAAATAACCAACAACGTATAATATAATACATTAAATGTACTGCCATACATGTTTATTAAAATATTTCTCTAATTCTTCGTCAATTTATCCCTTTCTGCTCCCATTGTATAAAAAAAAATCAACATGTGGTTCGTTTGATCTCAGTTCTTCATTGGTTAAAATCTGATTATGACGTCGAATATTCTTGTTAACCTCTGAAGTTCCTATTGTGACGGCATGAAAAAAGGCGACCATGTCTGATGACGTAACATAGAAAAAACACATCTTTTTGCAGATCTGTCGCAAAGAAGCAATACGTTTGCCTGTGTATTGTTTGAAAATCATTAAAGAAACAGATTCCACCCCCAAATCTCGGGTTTTGAATTGGAAAATTTAACTGTCATGAGTGGATAAATATCGTATCACACTCAATGCAGTGGTAGAATCTATATGTATATGCAAAACATTACCGTCGGAAACGAAAATGTTAAAATTAAAGAATTGTTTTTCTTACCTTAAATCTCAATCGTACAATTTAATAAAAGTTTCATTAAATTGTACACAAATGAAAGAAACAACACCTAACATTGACGTCTATAACTTTTTATCTTGATTGATTATATCACCATTTGGATTATTTTCAAGTTATCGGATAACAGAACAAAACATATTAAACTGTTGTCAAAACACGAATAAATGGAAACAAATGTGTTAATACATACTTTTAATTATAGAACGTATTTTATTCAATTGCATAGTTCGGTTTTAGCGTAAACGAAAGTCTTGGTGGTGTTTAGGGAATAGGAAATAACGATCAAAGATCGCAAAATTAAGAGCACAAAATAAATATTACAAATGTTAAGAGTATTAGAGAAAAAGAAGCCTATCTGCTCTTTCAATATAACTTTGTGCCAACTTGTCCAGCTCTTCCCTCAGCTACTCTCCAAAAAGGGCTTTCCCATTGGGTAAATGTTTGAATCTGTAATATAAACAAAAAGGGAAATGAGATTGCACTGTGGTTTTTTCTACACTTATTGCAAAATTCTGAAAATGTCACTCAGTCTTGAAATATTTTTTTGTTTAGAACACATCTAACTGTAGTAAATATTAATATGACATATGTGATCAAATGTAAAAACAGTAGTTCACATGGCCCTCAAATAAGTTGATTATACATATACTCTACTTTACTCTAGGAAATAAAACTTTTAAAAAAAATATTGTTTTTATACAGCATTGAAACATAAAATGATTACTTTATCAGGGATCAATGTCATGGTATAAATTACCTAAATTTAGTCTGATAGTTAATATATGTACGCCAAGTTAGACTGCACTGTTCATGTTTTCCAAAAATATGTGGCACTATAGTGGCGAGTTCTGCTTTCATGGACTGTTGGTGAATTTTGGTGTCTTGAAATGGCATACATAAAACACCTCACTATGTAGGGGATGACTTTTGCTGACTTTAACTGTTTGTGGTTTTTTTGAAAGACCATAGAGACGTTTGGAGAGATTTTTCTTCACATGCGTTTTATCATCTATTTTTATTATTGAACGAAGTAGTCTTGACTGCGTAGTAGCATCTTATCAGCATGTAAAGTTCCAACTGTATATCCATCTTCAGCAAGCCTTTGATTCATTGAACATGCCATATCTGGCTCAATACCTTTGCTTGATCCTGCATTACAAAATAAAAATAAATTTATTGCGTCCAATAATATGTAATACAGTTGACAAATTGGAGGTACATTATAAATCATAATTATTGACTTTTCTTATTGACCAAAGTCTTGTCAGATAATATACAGGTAGTCCTGAGTATACCTCAGCAGATATATAAAATGATAAGGATTTGTCTACTCAATTGTGTTTACTGTTATTATTTCATTAAAAAATAAATCAAAATCTGTTTTCGGAAGTGCTTTATACTTTTTCCAAGGTTAAGCAAACAAGGAGGTTATAATTAACATTGTGTCGGAACATGTATTATAATACGATTCTTCTCATTGGGCTTTTGATTTTGTGATTACTTGGCTGTTTTTATAGTGACTATTTCGTCATTTGATGAACTTTAACTAGAATAATATGCACGGAAAGTTTAACACAAGTATTTCTAGTCTTGATTGCAAATAATGAAATATTTACAAATAGAACTCGAGACTATTAAAAAAATCCGTATAGTTCATATTGTGCATGTTAATTAGTTATGTGACATTTTTCTTTTTTTATTCAAATGATATATGTACCCTTTTAGAAAATTTGTTAATTTGGTATAATTAAACACCTAATGACTGGTTGTGCGGTTAATAGCAAGTTCGTTGTCCCTTTGCATACAAACTATTGCCCTCGGCTTTGCCTCGAGCAATAGTTGGTATCTCAGGGACAACAAACTTGCTATTACCCTCACACACAGTCAAAAGGTGTATAATATTGAATAGGAACATTTTGCCATGCTACAGATCACATAGTTGTTGTAAGAGTTTAAAACGTGCAGAGGGATAGACACTCTTTCTACAAAAGTCATCGGATTTAACGTCCTCATTCAAAAAGGTCGTTGTGAAAGTTTGAATTATCACCCCGTATAACCCAAATACAAATGAATCCGGACGTTGACGCGTTTGAAGCGATAATTAGGACAACATTTTGGATTTGTATATCAACTTTTGCGAAGCGGTACTTTTATCAATGATAAACAATTACAAGTTAAGTTATCTCGTCAGCTTCAAATGTTCTCTAGAAATGTAAATAAACACGATATCGTACTACTAAAATAAATTAGGTCATTTCGTACTGTATCGTTCCACCAAATATATTTCTTTTAAGGTATGCGTGATGTCAGCAGCAACACTTTTTCTGTGTTTTTATTGTAAACTATCATCTGTCAACTTTGGTGAAAAAGTAGACCATGAAATTATCAGTCCTCCAGAACATTAATTGAAATGTTTAATCAAGCGAACATCTGAAGGCAAAAATTCACTGAAAACTCGCAATTTCCATGTTTTTCCAGTAAAGTGTATACAAATTCGAGATCTCTAAAAATTCACGATTAAGAGCCTCGTCAAAATGCAGTTTGTATCCAACTTCGCCGCAACGAAAATGACCAGAGGAGCTCGTTGGCCCTTGTTCGCCAGATATATAAGATCACCATTATTTTAACGAATCTGATGAAGGTAAGATATTTGTAAAAGACGTCCTTGAACTTTATCGTCTAATAGTATCTTGTCGAAGGTCATATAAAATTTGAGATATGTCAACGAGCTGAATTCTTTTTGTACAGTATAATGAACTTTTGGCATCTGGGTTCTTTCCGTTTGAAAACATTGCGTACCGTTTATTCTGCGACGTTGTACAGTAGTGTACATCATCTATCACTTCATGAATGCGCTACTCAGAACTTGTGAAAAGGATAGAAATTACTTAAAGGGAAATTTCTTTGTTTCTTGTCAGGTCTAACAAAACACGGGAAATATTAACGAAGGAATGTATGAGAGGGGAAAATACGTGATTATGAATTTGGATCGATACAATGATAAACATAAGGGACGACATCAAAAGATCGATGTAGGATAAAAAAAACTTAAATCAAATAGTTTGGGGTTGGGGGTTAAAATTCTGCAAGTTTATTATAATATCTAAAATCAATTTTTACATATATCCCTATTGGTAAATCAATTTTTCCCAAATTAAGTTAAGAGGGGGTGGGGGTCAGTGAAAAAACTAATATGAATTAAGTTTTTATCCTACATTGAACTTTTGATGTCATCCCTAACACACGAGAACGGTCCGGACAAAATAGCAACTTTCAAGTTATGTGTTGATGGTACAAAGATAAATTCACCTGCGATAGGAGTGTAATCATATAGTCAGTAGGGCATAAAAGTCGAGAAGTGAGAAAAGCGAAAGTTGGAAATCATATAACATAGGACAAATTTCTTAAAATGACAGAAGGTGACTGGAGGAAATAAAGGTATGCTTTTGTAATCAGTTCCCTAAAAACATCACTTTACAAAATATCATCTTGCATAGAGATGCATTAACTTGCATAGATAAATTAGGATGCATAGTAGCAGAGATCAGAGAATTACGACTAATAGTAAGGTCTCAAATTTAAACCATCAGGAATACTTTTAATGTCTTCAAATCCGAAATGACAAATCAGACATCACAGATTCAAGTATCATAAAACAGAGATCAGATGCATGGCATAAAATAAGAAACACAGGACGTACTTGTATCAAAGCACTAGGTCTTGAAACATTAAAAAGCAACAAATTCATTATAAACAATCTTCAATGAAGAAATGTAACTAAGAGTCCATCAGAAGAAGAGCAAATGCGGTTTGATTATGGCACTGCAAACGCAATTATCTGTGTAGCAACTTTAACAGGAAAGGGGTACCAATATTTTATGAACAATCTTTTTAATTTGAAGAAGACTGTTTGCTTGTGTGAATGTTTTTACACATGATAACCCAATTGGAAAAACAAATGTATATCCCAACTCTAAAGTGGGGTACACTGTTTTATCTCTGTCTGTCTGTCCGTCCGTCTGTCCTAACGTCCCATATATATTTTTTGTCGCATTTTTCTCATGAACTACTTCACAACGATTTCTGAAATTTGGTTTGACGGTTTATGAGTGAGCTATACCGTATGATGCGTTTTTAATTTACTTAACAACTTCCTGTTTACCGAACACTTGCATCATTTTACACATGATAACCCAATTGAAAAGAAAAAGTTGCGGTATACTGTTTCACCTCTGTCTGTCCGTATGTCCTTCCGTCTCATAAATATGTTTCCTCAGATTTTGCTCAGGAACTACATTACAAGAATTTCTGAAATTTACAGAGTCTATGCATACTGTTATTGAAGTATTAGAAACAACAAAGGACAACTCATTCTTGCTTTTGAAATAAATGACCATACCCATGAAAAACTTTTACGACATCTGTTCAAAATACTACATACCACAAATATTATGTACAATTGCTGCTTTGAAAACTGATATTTCTTTCTTACTCTCAAGAAATTACTGGTCATATTCATGTGTTTGCTTATGATTGCTTAAATCCATTTCATTTGAATTTTGGTGGATAATTGTCTCATTGACAATCATATCCATATTTTTATTTTTGTTAAATGCTATTTACAGAATAACCAAAATGGAAACCGACACAGAACAACTAAAATTGTTATGAATAAATAGGAGTATTTTGTTTATAAAGATATTTTATATCAATATTACATTTAAATATATATTAAGTAATCAATATTTTCCTTAGTGACGTGTTCTTTTGGTACAGATTTAATAATGCATCTTTTAGGACAGTCAGTATATTGGTATTCCCTCGCCGATTTTGGTTGAACATATCGATGCTCTTCCCCGAAATTCGTTTTAGAAACATCTTGGATGTGCTTTAAATACTTTCTTCCATTATCATGAGATATTCAATACAGATATCTGTGAGTAGATGCATGAGGTCTTGTCCGGCACACAAGGCAAAATTTATTTTAAAAAAAGTACAGTAATTTATCACTGAGGTTTTTTTTTGAGCGTATCGGTTCTGTACATGTTATCTGGTTGTGGATATATAGATAAAGAACAATAGCAGCCAGCGAGCCCGAATATGAAGCTAATAACATTAACGGTACCAATTTTCCTGCACCAAATGTCGAGTCAGCGTAGAGAACGATCCATTTAGCTTCATATTCTGTAGTGCAGGCTGATACTTATCAATATCTGTACAATCCACAATATGATAACATTTTTATCATTCTTCAATTAAATAAACTCCTCATAAATACCAGGATTAAAATTTTATATTTACGCCAGACGCGCGTTTCGTCTACAAAAGACAAAGCAATGTTTTTGATCAAAATTTCCTTTTTTTTAAATTTCGATGGAATTGTTATTACCGGAGTGTTTCTGTTGTTACTAGCTATAGGCAACACACGTCATGACATATTATACCGCGGAATACCTTGGGGCCAAAATACGCAGGGTAAAAACTACACGAAGAAAAATGTTTTTGTACATGATAATGGCCATGGATGTATAATATTTGAAGATGATACAAAACTAGAGGCACTAAAGAGCCTGTGTCGCTCACCTGTATTTTCTGATGCTTTGGAAATCATGTAAAATTAAGGTTAAAATCATAATTTATAGTATAATATTATTAGTTACATAGTATGGTAGCGACCTAATACGGTATATATTGGGTCAGTAAATTTCATATGGGGCGAGAGCGAAGCTCGAATCCCCATGTGGAATTTACTGACCCCATATATACCGTATTACGTCATTAGCACATTATGTAACGAATTTATCTTACCGACTATCTTTAATAACTTGTGAAATTTAGACTAGTGACCTATCAAAATGAGCAAGTCTTCAAACCTGGTAGCAATAATAAACTAATTCCATTGATTCTACAAAAACAGATGCCAACAATAACAACTTGTTAGGTTTTAATGTGTTTTATGAATTTATTTCAATCTTAATCATCAATTTCTTCGTCTGTTGAAACAATTAAGATTTTTTCTCAGTATCGTTTTGTTTTTATAAAGGGACGTATCACCACTACTAACCGTGTATGAAATAATCCCCGCCTACCTACTGACCTAATATCAAATATACACAGTCTCCACGTGGACGCTTTTAACCAATCACATTCCTAGAAATGTATAGGAGATAAGATATACTGTTAGCATTAAGATACTACTTCCATTGATCTTACAAAAACAGATACCAACAATAACAACTTGTTTGGTTTAAATGTGTTTTATGAATTTATTTCAATCTGAATCATCAATTTCTTCGTCTGTTAAAACCTTTACGTTTTTTTCTCAGTACCGTTTTGTTTTTGTAAAGGGACGTAACACCACTACTTACCGTGTATGAGATAAGCCCCGCCTCCCTACTAACCTAATATCAAATATACACGGTCTCCACGAGTGCGCTTTTAACCAATCACATTCCTAGAAATGTATAGGAGGTAAGATAAATTAATAGATACTCTAATTATATCTTAGATAAAAGCAAAAAACAGCAAAATTTCCGTACAATTACTAACTCAGGGGCAGCAACCTAACAACTGGTTGTTTGAATTGTCTGAGAATTTCAGGGCAATAACTCCTTAAGGGGTCAACTGACCATTTTGATCATGTTGAACTTATTTGTAGCTCTTACTTTGCTGAACGTTATTGTTGTTTACAGTTTATCTCTATCTATAATAATATTCAAGATAATAACCAAAAACAACAAAATTTCATTAAAATTACCAATTAAGGGGTAGCAACCCAACAACCAGTACCCCGATTCATCTGAAAATTTCAAGGCAGATAGATTTTGACTTGATTAACAATTTTAGCCCATGTCAGATTTACTCTAATTGCTTAGGTCAAATTATAAGCCAAAATCTACATTTTACCCCTATGTTCTATTTTTAGCCATGGCGATTTGGTTGACTGGCCGGGTCTCCGGTCACATTTTTTAAACTAGATACCCAAATGACGATTGTGGACATGTTTGGTTACATTTGGTCTAGTAGTTTCAGAGGAGAAGATTTTTGTAAAAGATAACATAAATTTAGGAAAGATTGGTAAAATTGACTATAAAGGGCAATAACTCTTTAAGATGAACTGACCATTTTGGTCATGATGACTTATTTGTAGTTCTTACTTTTCTGAACATTATTGCTGTTTACAGTTTATCTCTATCTATAAAAATATAAAACAACACGTTTAATAATTTATTGCGTCCGAAGCGCTTTTCTGGATTTACCTTCATCAGGAACGCTCAAAGCCAAACATTTGAAATCCGAAGATGTATAAGTACCAAAAATCGTTGAAGAGCTATATGTTAAAAATACCTAAAATAAATAGCCAAATTCATCTAAAGCCAACTTTGCCTGAGGGAGTTGAAACCTTAGTTTCATAATAATTTCAAAATTTATAAACGGACAATTTTAGTAAAGTTTGTTTAATCATGTCAATACCGAAGCACTGACTACTGAGCTGATGATACCCTCGGGGACTGATAGTCCACCAGCAGAGGTATCGACCCAGTGATGTAAAAATATAAAACAACACGTTTAATAATTTATTGCGTCCGAAGCACTTTTCTGGATTTACCTTCATCAGGAACGCTCAAAGCCAAACATTTGAAATCCGAAGATGTACCAAAAATCGTTGAAGAGCTATATGTTAAAAATACCTAAAATAAATAGCCAAATTCATCTAAAGCCAACATAATATTCAAGATAATAACCCAAAACAGCAAAATTTTCTTAAAATTACCAATTCAGGGGTGGCAACCCAACATCCAGTTGTCCGATTCATCTTAAAATTTCAGGGCAGATAGATCTTGACTTGATGAACAAGTATACCCCATGTCAGATTTGCTCTAAATGCTTTGGTTTCAGAGTTATAACAAGCCAAAATCTTCATTTACCCATATGTTCTATTTTTAGCCATGGCAGCCATCGTGGTTTGCTGGCCGGGTCAACGTAAACATTTTTCAAACTAGATACCCCAATGATGATTGTGGCCAAGTTTGGTTAAATTTTACCTAGTAGTTACAGAGAAGATTTTTGTAAAAGTTAACAGACGACACCGGACGACGACGACGGACGATGGACGCAAAGTGATGAGAAAAGCTCACTTTTGGGAAATACTAAGGCTTCTCTACCTCAGGTATAGATTACCTTAGCTGTATTTGGCAAAACATTTAGGAATTTTGGTCCTCAATGCTCTTCAACTTCATACTTTATTTGGCCTATTTAACTTTTTTGGATTCGAGCGTCACTGATAAGTCTTTTGTAGACGAAACGCGCGTCTGGAGAATATACTAAATTTAGTCCTGGTATCTATGATGAGTTTATTTGGCCCTTCGGGCAAGGTTAGCTAAAAAAGAAGAAACAAGGCTTAATGATAGGTTGAAAGATCAAAGTATTTCATATGACCAGGAGGAAGAAAATTTCTACTCGCTGACTGCTGAACAACTTCTAAGCATACACTGCACACAAAATAATCCAGAAATATCGCATCAAAATGTTGTTTGTATCAAGTCTGAGAGTACATTAGTAAAATGTCCTTTTTTGTAAGTAATACCTCGACATCTCGCACCTTGTGTCTGCCATTTGTAAGTGGAAGGACATGGAAGGTGGGTGTTATTTTTGTAGTGACTTCTCGACCAAATTGTATTGGGACGGTATTTGGTTCAAGTTTGTAGATACCATTTCCTATAAGTGCTTTGCTTTATCTTATCATTGAGGAAAACATATTTTCCGTAGGTATTTTCTTCCCTATTAAAAAAAAACAATAACAGAACCAGATCACCTGAATTTTTGAAAAAAAATTCAAGATTGCTTCGCTGCATACTGTTGGTCCATGTACATTGATATAAATGTATCATTCTTTTGGTAACTTGGAGTTAAATGATTAGACAGATCATGTTTATGACTCTTGGAAAAATGTATATGCTTTCAGTGTTTTCAACCAGGTAGCTCAGGGGTCAGAGCATCTCTTTATGAGAAGGTCTTTGGTTCAAATCCTAACTTAGTTACACTGAATCAGTAAATACTATAAATGGAATCTTAACATGTTTAACATGTATAAATCATTTAATATTTATCTTACTTGAGTCTATCTCATGTAAATGATCAATGTACATATAGCCAATATAATTGTGATTTACACCAGTTTTAATATTGTAACTTGCAACTGATATATATAATATATGTAGAAAATCTGACAAATTATACATGTTAATTGATAATCATATTAAACAGCCATTAATGCATCCCCCCTCCTAAAAAAATCCTTACCTTTCATTTTATAATTGATTATATATGTACATGTTATCTGGTTATGGATAAACTCATCATAGATACCAGGACTAAATTTTGTACATACGCCAGACGCGCGTTTCGTCTACAAAAGACTCATCAGTGACGCTCGAATCCACAAAAGTTAAAAAGGCCAAATAAAATACGAAGTTGAAGAGCATTGAGGACCAAAATTCCAAATCCAGCTAACGTAATCTATTCCTGGGGTAGAAAAGCCTTAGTATTTCAAAAATTCAAAATTTCGTAAACAGTTTATTTATAAATATAACCATATCAATGATAATTCATGTCAGCTGACTACTGAGTTGCTGATACCCTCGAGGAAATAAATCTCAACCAGCAGTGGCATCGACCCAGTGGTTGTAAATAAACTCATCATAGATACGAGGACTAAATTTTGTACATACGCCAGAAGCGCGTTTCGTCTACAAAAGACTCATCAGTGACACTCGAATCCAAAAAAGTTAAAAAGGCCAAATGAAATACGAAGTTGGAGAGTATTGAGGACCAAAATTCCTAAAAGTTTTTGCCAAATCCAGCTAAGGTAATTTATTCCTGGGGTAGAAAAGCCTTAGTATTTCAAAAATTTAAAATTTTGTAAACAGTTAATTTATAAATATAACCATATCTATGATAATTATAGATATAGAAAAATATCAGTCCGAAAGCCAAAACCCGCTTTTATTAAAGAGATTTATTAGAGAGGAGAAGGTACAAAATTTGTATAACAGATTTGAAAAAGAAATTATGGAATGCATGGAAAAGTCAATTCCGAAAATTGAGAAAAGAAAGTTCTTTGCTCATAAGCACCCGGTTTGGTGGGATGACGCTGTAGAAGATAGTAAAAAAAAACAGTTAATCAGGCACAACGCAAATTCAAAGTTAAAAGTACTTCAAATAATTTTGTAAATCTCAAACAAGCAGAAATTAAGTTCAACAAAGTGAAGGATTTGGCTCAAGAGAAATGGGGAAACAAACTAGCAGAAAAGCTTTCAAACGCATCTAATGTCAATGACAAATGGAGTTTATTTAGAAAAATAACAAAGAAAAAAAAATAATAACATGGTACTTCAATTTGTTGATGAAAACAACTTTCTTCAAGGGAAAACACTTAAATCCCACTTCCTTTAATGCAAAATTTTATAAAGAAATAATTGACAAATATAATTCAATCTCAGAGGATAAAGAACAACATTTAGAGGATGACAATGATATTAATATTAACTTTGCCATAGAACAAGAAGAGCTGACTGGTGCAGTTTACAGACTAAAAAATAAACCTTGTCCAGGACCTAATAATTATTAAATGGCGAGTGAGCGTATGTGTTTTGATCATTGTTAAAGGCCATATACATGACTGACATGTAAATTTGCTTTCATCTCCAGTTGATAATCTTTTTTATTGGTGTTTTTATATTGCATCTTTTTATTTTTTTTTAAATTTGCAGACTGGTTTCAGGTTACATGAAGTAAATTGACGCTTCAAACAATACTAGTAAATATAATAGGTTAATATGCAATATGATTTTTTGGGTAATTTGCTCTACACGTTTTCAGTATAAGACAATTTTATTTTCTTTGCACTTGTAGTATGATACTGATACAGTGTGAGTCTTATAATTTGTAAAGCATCTGGAGAAATTCTTTTTATTTTAGCAATTGATTTGATACATGAAATACGTTTGTTGGTCAGATATTTATTGCGTTTAGTTTTAAAAAGTTGTTAAAGCATACTGAGTAACGAAAATATTGGATAATCCCAAAACTAATAAATGAATTGAATGATTATTTTATTTTAGAAATCACTATCACTGTCACTGTCGAATACGCAGAGACGCTTTCTTTTTTTTTCTTTTTTTTTTTTTGTTGTCATCTGAGGGTTGTTGATCTGACGATATCCTATTGTTAAAGGTAAAATTGAAATTTCCACCATGGAATGTTGCATTTGTGAAAAGACCACTCATTGCAGGATGTAAGTTGGAAAAATTAAAATGTCCATTGTAAATTGACTGTTTACAGTTGTTACTAGCAGTTGATTGAGTCTGTGTTCACGTGTCACGGTACTTGTCTATCCCAAATTCATGTATTTGGTTTTGATGTTATATTTGTTATTCTCGTGGGATTTTGTCTGATGTTTGGTCCGTTGCTGTGTGTGTTAGTTACATTGTAGTGTTGTGTCGTTGTTCTCCTCTTATATTTATGCGTTTCCGTCAGTTTTAGTTTGTTACCCCGATTTTGTTTTTTGTCCATGGATTTATGAGTTTGAACAGCGGTATACTACTGTTGCCTTTATTTATGTAATTGTCTCTAATACTGGTGAGGTATTTTCTTTATAATTTGATTTGGTAACTGTGGGATGCTCTAATTCTCTCGTTGAAGATAGTTGGGTTTTTTTTCTTCTGTTGTACCAAGCTTGTTTTGAAGTATGACAGCAAACTTAACATTTTTTATATCCTGTTCTTTGTACAATTTCTGTGTCTTGCACTCCATTGTCTATTTGTTTTTAGATTGAACCCTTCCTTGCATTATGACCAGTGAGTCTTTTATCGTTATTGGGTAGTGCTTCCGTGGCCTTACTTTTATTATGTTAGCAATTGATTTAGTTCAAAGTCTTAGATTTTTGTACGAAAGAATTTTTTTGCGTCATAGATATATCATCTTGACACGTTGAAGCCTGAATATAAAAAGGTGAATCATCTTTTTTTCGGGTTTCTGGTCTTTTTTGACAAAAAAGTTAATATTGAAACACAGGACATCTGGCGCGGTCAATTTTGTTTTCTACTGCGATTGGTCCTGATTTTCTTAGATTTGTTATATTTTCACCCTGTCTTGTTTTTGTTTGCCTTTCACGACAATACTGGAGGTATTCGCCTCCATTTGTGTCAACTTTTAGTGGTATATCACCCCAACATAAATTGTAATGTTCCGTAACTCCTCGTAACCCAAAATGGTAACTGTTATTAATTTATACTGTATTTATAAGAGAGCGAGGGCTATAGTTAAGAAACTGACACGACTTCCTGACTAGAAATTAGTACTTTTAGGCATAAACGAAGATTTTGATATCATACAATTTCTGAAAATAGGAAGCAGGAAAACTTGTACAAATGTAAAACTATTTTAAGCAAAACTTACATGATTGCTTACGGAAACTGACAATTTTAATAACCAGAAATTACTATTATGAATCAAAAATTAAAATGTTTATCTTAAGGGTGCGTCTATTTTATCTGAATAAAAATTATATCATTTACTTTGACCCATTATATTTACACGTCTTTCACGAAGGAAATAAAATAAATAATAAACAAAGTGAGTGATCTGATTTTGGTCAGATTAGCTGTTTTTGAGACTTTTCATCGGTTTGTTTTTCCAGTTAGTCGGTGCAAGCTAGTCCTCCTGTTAAAGTACTGAACTGTAAATAAAACGTTTTTAAAAAATATCACTTTATGATTTGCATCGTTGATATTCCTTGAAATTCTTGGTGGGGTTTAGAGAATAAAGAATAGACAGAAAAGAGTTGATTAATTAAGTGAACATGTTGCTTGCCAAGTTGTAATACTGGAACTGATGGGGTGCTTAAATATAACGAAAAGAGTAAACCATAGGCAAAGAAATAAAATGCATTAAAAATAATTAAAACAAAATGAAAGAAATCCCATACCCACAAAAAAATCCAGACTATCTTCTCGAGTAACTTATTTACAAATGACTCATGGCCTTTTGTCTTTTTGGAAAATTTTGTTTTCACTCTACATTCACTTTTGGTCGCTTCATATTTGCTGATACTAATCTTAGAGTTAATCTTACTATCTATTTTGGAGCAGAAGACAAGGATTTTTATTTGTTTTTTTATTGTTTGTAATCTATTTGGTGATTGTATATTATTACAAAATAGACGTGATATACTTCCAAATGATAAAATGCGGACAATTCCAATTCGTTCATCGTACAGTCTCCAACAATCGGCAACATGTATATCGTTCATGATGTTAGGTTCACACTGCCGATCAGATCAACTCGATCAAGCCCGACCAAGACAAATTACGTGATCGGGAGACTGGTCTGACTCAATCGACAAGAATGTTCGGGATGGTCACTGTCTACCTTGCTCGTCATCGATCTGACTTTCTACCCGAGAGTTTTTGACATGTCAAAAACATTCGAGTAAGGATCGAGAAGCAAGTCACTCGAGAAGAGATCGAGAATTCGTCGAGTAGCGGTCGAATTGATCGGGAAAGGATCGTGTAGAGATCGAGTTTGGTCGGAACACAAACATTTTACCAATCAGTACTCGATCATTTCGACCTTTGCTCGACTAATGTCCGATCATTTCCAGATTAACTCGACCAATGCCCGATCGCTTCCAGATCACTGCGACTTGTATATTTATATTATCCCAGACCAACTCGACCAATACCCGATCCCTGTGCGACCACATTCGACCACTCTTCGATCTCTACTCGGCCATACACGAGAACAAATGACTGCTACACGATTCTCTAAAAGTGTGTGCAGATCTGATTAACTCTCATAACTATGCTTCCGCAAAAATATATTGGCAACATTATTTCTACTTTTGCACGGAAAGGTAACATTTTAAAAGAGAGACAAAAGACACCAAAGGAACAATCAAACTCAGGGGTCGAAAACAAACCGACACAGCTATTTTGAATGTATGCGTTTTGCGAGCGGTTTGTCAAAACTAATTCAAAATGCAAATAAAAAGTCAAGAAAGTTCTTCAATTTCTAAATCGTTGTTATTTCTTCAGACTTTCATGAAAACATAGAATATAACAATCAATCTCAATACAATAGTTAAATAATCAAATAATCTGCGACAAATACGCTTAAATAGTAATAAATATCAATAGAATATCAATAGATTGCCAAATATAAATGTGGAAACCCTCTAGTTTTAAATAACATTGACTCAGACTCCAGAAAATATATCAGTCACGGATTTCACCGTTTTATGACGAAATAATTGCTGGAAATCTGTTAATAAAATATATACTCAAATAAGCTTCCGATAATTATGGATCCCCAATTTAGAATAATGCTTTGCTTTCCGAAAAACATCCGATCAGCTGTGCATTTAAGTTTTAGCTTCCCAAGTTTGTTTTCCAAAGTCCGTCCGGCTGACCAAAACACTCCCTTTTTCTCGTAAAACAAAATGATTCGCGGAATTTCTCAATAGGAACTTAAAGTAACTAAAATAATACACAGACTAACGTAATCATTTCATATCATTTATCATACAATATTTACAATATTCAATTAACAATGGTTTATTCATGACTATTTACCATTCAAGAAAGGATAACTCAAAACATCGGGGTTAATCTAAATACCGGACAACGATCACGTACCGAAATACGATCACAACACAGCCATAGCGAAAAACCGACGAGAAGACAAACAGCAGTTCACATAACATAGAAAGCTAAAAACTTAGCAACACGTAACCCAACAAAATCTTTCAAAGTTGGTTTATAATAACATCAATATTATATTTTACCTGTTTTATGGGCTAGAAATGTTTGTAGCATAAAAAAAGAAGATTTGGTTCAATTGCCAATGAGACAGCTCTTAACAGAACACCAAATGACACAGAAATTATCAATAACTACTATAGGTCACCTTACAGTCATTTTTTTTCATTCGAACTTTTTGACGCAACTTCACACAAAAATGAGACGAAAGACAAATATTTTTTTTTTTATTTGGTGGGAGTTCTTAACAGTAACGATACAAACTGTTCAACGAGCACAAGTTTAGATCATTTGATTCTAACTTTTGCAAGTTTGCATAAACTTTGACAAATTAAACACTCGCTGCAAATGCGTCTACAGTTTTTCGTTCGTCATTTGTTAGTTCAAACGATGCATTTATTTCTAAGTTTAACATTAAATCAATTATCTAAACGTGTTCTTGCTTGTCATAACTCAAAACATTGGCTAAAGTTAGTCAAAATTTCAATCCCCTTTAACCAAACGATGCATTTGTTTCTAATCCTGTTACGTTTAACAAACTATAACAAACGGCACACACCGTTTACCAAACTTTGGCTAGAAAGAAATGCACTCTTGATCTCTTGATAGATATATGCAAAGTTGTAAACTGTTTTAGAAAAGGTATCACTCCAGGGGATTGAAATTCTACTTTGGGTCAAATTTTGGGGAAATATGTGACATCTTTACCCTCTTTTTGCAATATTTTTTTCGGCAAATACAGTCATACAGTTTGTTGCCATACAGCAAAAAAAATATATCTTTAACCATTCACCTTGGATAACAAATCTATGAAAATACTGCTTACATACTTATTCACATATATTTGACAAACAGTACGCTTTTATTTGTAAGAAAGCAAGGAAATGGGGATGGCAAAGTTTATGTATATTGCTATCTAACATAAGTACTAATCCAGTGACAAATCTCATTTTGTGCTGTCATTTCCAAAAAAAGAGCAATAAAACATATCAGTGTCCACTATAAGGAGTTTTTATAAGCATTGGGTTCCTTTTTATTGAGTTAGTGCAGGTCTCTCAAACTGCCCACACAGTGGTCGTCGTGTCAGCCACTGCCTCAACTTGATTTATCGGCGCCTGTTGATGTCTACACCATCTTATTCGTCTTCTATGCACTCTACAAGCTCCGTCACTGACATCTATTAACCTGTCTTTCTGAACACTTACCACCTTGCCCACAAATCCAACTGCTTTATTTCTATGTAAATATTTTAAATGTATGATTTTACTAGGACCTTCTACTGAATATAACCAAATAAACGGAGAATGTGTCCATGGGACACCAATAATGCCCCATCTAGTATAAATAAAATTATAAAGGGTCATGTTGGGACGTACGTGCGTACGGATGGACAAGGGTAACACTCAATGCCCACTCCGAAGCGGCAGGGAATAAAAAATTCGGACGTTTTTATACTAAAAATGTGCATACCCGACAAATTCCCAACTATCACTACGACCCATATACGATCAGGTCGATCTGGTCTGGTCGAGATCAGACTGAGATCGTCAATAGCTGATTTGGTCTAGCTAGTCGAGTACAGATCGTGTAAAGATCGTGAATTGATCGGAATTATCGAATACGTATTCATTTTGTTGTAGGGATGGAGTCGTGAATGGTCGAGTTAATGTCGTGTACAGTCGGATGGCGGTCGGGTAGAAGTCGTAAACAGGCCCGATCAAGAATTTGGTTGAGCTTGGTCGTGGAAATTTGGACAATCGGAATCATCGAGTTGATCTGATCGGCAGTGTGAACCTAGCTTTATATAAATAGTAAGCAATGAAAGACTTAAGAATGACAAAAAATGAAAACAATATTTTATAATTTCCATGCGTCCGAAGAGCTTTTCTGGATTTACCTGAATCAGAAACGCTCAAAGCCGAATATTTGAAAGCTAATTAGGTTTAAGAATCAAACCAGATGAAGAGCTATATGACAAACAATACTTAAAAATAAATAGCCAAATCCATCTAAGGTAATAAAACTTGCCTAAGGAAAAGTTTGTTATAAATCAAGTCACTACTGAAGTACTGATGAAACCATCGGGAACTGATATAATAAAAAACAGAAGATAATGGTATGATTGCCAATGAGACAAATCTGCCCAAGAGAACCAGAACCAGGACAGTGTTCCTCTTATGTAATATGTATTGTTATTTGGAGAAGTTTGTTTTGTTTCTCCAAAAAATTATAAACACGAGACATTTATGAGCTTGGCATTTTGTATAGACAGTTGTCTATTTTTGAAACTGTATATTGTCTTTTAGTTATATTTGTCATTGGGTATAGTAGCTGTATCGTTGAAGTTTACCCCACGTCTCCTTTTTCATTTACTTTTTTTGTGAATTTAACAAGACCACACTCACTTGTCATTAAATATAAGTCCTTTGTAATATCAATTATAAATGGAAGTTATTATACCCAATGTATTTCATACGAAATAAATAGGTTTTATTTAATTTCTAAAAGGAACACAATTATACCATTGATTGTAATATAGGTTTATGACGTTTTTACACTAAATCCATTGGATGTTGGATGTGTACGGATTGATAATTTAGTCTTAGATGCATGATTTTTTTATTAGTTGTTAGTGGCTTTGAACAAGCTGTCAGTTAACTGCAAGTACTCAGATCTGTACCTAGTGTCTTTTTGTTATTGGGATGTACAAGTACCCGGCCACGTCCACTTGTATTTTTGTCCATCTGATGAGTTCAGCCCTTTTCAACAGATTTTTATAGTTCGTTCTTATGTTGTACTGTTATACCACTGTCCCAGGTTAGGGGAGGGTTGGGATCCCGCTAACATGTTTGACCCCGCAACATTATGTATGTATGTGCCTGTCCTAAGTCAGGAGCCTGTGGCTCAGTGGTTGTCGTTTTGTTTTTGTGTTGCATGTTTGTTTTTTTGTTCATCTTTTCTACATAAACAAGGCCGTTAGTTTTCTCGTTTGAATTGGTTTCATTGTCATTTTGGGGCCTTTTATAGCTGACTATGCAGTATGGGCTTTGCTCATTGTTGAAGGCCGTACGATGACCTATAGTTGTTAATTTCTGTGTCATTTTTGGTCTCTTGTGGGGAGTTGTCTCATTGGCAATCATACCACATCTTCTTTTTTTATATTTAGACAATAATATGTTAGGAGGAACACATATTCATGAATGTCCCTTTGGTACTTTTCGTCCCTCTTTTATGACCTGCTAGCAAACCAGAGAAAACTGAATATTAAATATAAAAGAGGGACGAAAGATACCAGAGGGCCAGTCAAACTCATAAATCGAAAATAAACTGACAACGCCTGGCTAAAATGAAAAAGACAAACAGACAAACAATAGAACACATGACACAACATATAAAACTAAAGAATAAGCAACATGAAAATTCTATAGTCTTTGTAAAATATTTATTGTTTCAACTGCAACCTTTCACTAATGAGACAGGTTGACAAAACAAGGGGGGGGATCTCTAAACGTGCTGCAATTTGATACCCATCAAAAGGGCCAAACAACAGATTAGTTCCTTCAATTTTGTCTGGATTAAGAATCATCGTGTTTTATACACAATGAAAACTATATCTAAAACAGTAGTTTTTTTAGGATGATAAAACGGGGTTCTGCCATTCTTTTTTAGCCCCAGAATCAACGTATCTTGAGTTCGGATCCTATTCTATTCGAATTAAAAAATAGTTAAAAGAAGCATGGGGCTTATTATAAGGACCATGGGATATACATGTAAAATAACAAGTGAAATCGGAGTCAGAGTTTGTTTTTAAGTATTTAACATGAATCTTATTGTCTTGAAATTTATTGTCATTGTGAAGTAATGTTGATTAATATAAAAAAAAAACTGCATAGGTTTTGTCCCAAGGGTACTTACAAATTGAAAACGGACATGGAACAAGAGGTCGTGGTCAAATACATTTAGGAGTAAATTTTTAAATCATTATACGTTTGTGGTATATCTGGTTTGATGGTTTTCATTGTATATGTCTTTTTGCTTAGCTGTCTCAAGTTTTTGCGCCAAAGTTCTTTGTCTTTGGACGGTCAGAAATTATTTTTGACAAGATGACATTTTCGTTGTATGATTTGAGCAGTGTTTTTACTTAAAAATAATGGCACATATTTCTAGAAAACGGAACATCTACTGCTAAAGAACCTTATTATCAATTTTATTTTGAATAAGTCAAACTACTTGGGAAATGTTCATAGGCTTGTAACTTTTAGGTCATACAAATTTTGGAAAAGCTGCCACATAATTGATAAAATTTGTGCCATTTAAAGTTATACATCCATAGCTTTAGACAAAACACCTCTAAAAAAAAGCTTTTCTATGCTCGAGGTCACTCTTCCACTGTTTCATATTAGTTTCAGGTTGTACATAAGCTGTTGTTATTAATGATTGGCACTATACTCTTGATATTTGTGGACTTGATCTTTTAACTTACGACTTCCTCGTTCAACATTCACTTTTTCTCTCTTTGATGATTGATCAGAACTTGATCAAGCCACAAACTGTCCTATCTGTAATTGGTGACGTTTGGTGCGGTGAGAGGACATTCTAGTATTATCAGTGACAGATGCAGATGGACTTAGAGCAATCCCCCTTAATAATCGTTAAGTTTCTTTTTACCTTTTTGAAAGTTAAGCACCCTTTCCTTGGACCCTAGATCCCCCAGTGTATGTGATGGTTAACTTAGGACAATTGACTGTTGCTGGATCGTTTTATTTTTATATATATCTAGCTCTTTCTTTTACCTTTTTTTAATACAACATTCGATAAGAAGTATTCAAAATAGAACCAAAAAGAGTAACGAAATCACCAATAAATAAATACTGGACAAGCAAACTACACTTACAATGTGAATTAAGGTCAATTCTACAAAATTGAGCCATTTCAAACTTTTAAGAATATAGGTGTTACAAATCCAGTTTCGGCTAGTTTTTTCGTCCGTCTCGGGCAATCTAAAATCAATTGCAAATAGGTTTAATGATAGCAGGAACCTGTATTTTACAAGCTCATAGGCATGGATGAAGCTAAGCGGAAGAAGACCTAATCTGCCCCTTAAAGTATGACATATGAAAACTAGTTGCAGGAGGCACACCACTAATGTTATCGATTTCAAGCAGTCCTAGTTCTTTTGTCTAAAATGCAGTCATTTTATGTCACTAACGTTTAGTTTAAATTGTATTGTGTTGAAGAGCATACTGGTTCCAGGAACGTAGAAAGTACTAAACAGAAACTGTATCTATGAAACGAGCAAAAGGTAGCCTCCTTATGTAAATTTGATGCGATTTTATAAAAAAAAAATTATCAGTTAAAAAAGTGTTCTAGAATTATCACTGGTACCCAAACTACCAAAATAATTTAGATATTTTTTTAAGTTGCACTCATGATTGATTGATGTTTTATTCTCAGCAACATGATTTTGTATTATAGGGTTATTGTATGAATATTGGGGAATATTGTCCCGAGTAGAATTTTATATTGCACGAGCTTGCGAGTGCAATATATGTTCTACGAGGGACAATATTCCCCAATATTCATGCAATAACCCTTTTATTGTATAGCAATATAATATTTAAAAGTGAAAACTGGTTTAAACTAAGATTTGATTGTTGGTGACGTCATGAATTTTGAAGATTTATTGCACTAGTGCAATATTAGAATTTATTATATACTTAGTAGTAAATACAGATAAATTGTATGTGTAATACAATCAATGGCAAGCGTGCTGTATCAGCCACCCGTGATGATATAGATATCAGCACGGTTGCAAAAGCTTTATCACACCTTTAATCTGTATGACGTCAGGTCATCGATTGCAGTCACTGTTGCAAAGGCTTTATCAAAACCCTTATCTGTATGACGTCATGTCAAACCTATAATCTGTATGACGTCATTTCAATCCTCCTTATCTGTATGTCGTCATGTCACATAAGAAACATCTACTTGAGATATATGTATATAATAAAGTGTATATGATATGGCTTTTTCAATATCACACACCGTATCAACCCTCAGCCAATATAATCCCTCGAGCAAAGCTCTTG